>NW_015506592.1:88518-91132 GCF_001515645.1 Sinocyclocheilus grahami
GATGAAGAAACAAACTCATCTACATCTTGGATGGCCTGAGTAAATGTTTAAAATGTTTCAATTGTTATTGCCGATTTGAGATGACATTGAAATTACATTTGAAATGACAGAATTGTCCTGTCCACTGTTTGACATTCATAGTAGACAAATGAAATATGCTCTTGCTTTCGCTCTCTCTTCTTCGATCAACTTTAGCTGTCTAGACCTCATAATTGCACAATTAATATTATTCCTCTTTTTCAAGTTTAGATGTCAGAGCTCGGCTTTCATTTAAAACGCTGACTGCAGCAATTCATCATGTTAAACCACTGCAGCTGATATTAATTCAGTCGCCTGAGGAGAATCACATTAGTCAGTGCTGGTTTTAATTGCTCTCTGGCTGAGAAATGAAGCAGGCTGCGTCACTGCTGCCTCCTATAGAGGGAAACTAACACATCGTTTCAGCACCCATACCAAAGACTTCAAAAATTAAAATTAAACTAACTTGTTTTTAAATCAAATTAGGCAGACATCAACATGTGCAAGTAACATGACACCCTTTTTCTCAAAAACAATGAACAAAACTACACAAAGTAAAGATATCAGACCACATTAAATACAGGGTGTGCCAACCGCAATGTATTTTGTGAATTATTGGCTGCTGAGAGCATGAAAAATTCAAGAGACATTGATATTCAACAGACCAAACACTCAAACTATGTCACACTTCTGCTGTTTATGCAGTTCTGGGTTATATATAAAATACATTTTTGTTCACTTTTTCACTTTTGTTTTGCATAGCTTGGTTGCCTCTGCAAAATCTGGACCAGTTGAGAATCACAGCCGTAGTGTATCAACGATTCAACGATATAAACCATGGCACAATGCGTTTACTGGAGATAAATGTAATTGGTTACCAAACGTTTATTTAAAGAAACAGAGATCCTGTATTTCCGCTCTATCCATCTTATGACTTAAATTACTAAAATCATTTCCTTAGCGTATTTTTTGAAAGAAACGAATCCTTAAACCGTGTTGCCCAGCAACCAAGGCATGCAAGTCAAGCAAATCTTCTGTTGTCTCTTGTTCGTTTTCCAGTGAAATGAGCGAATGCATTTTTTCTCAAGGACACATTCCTTTTGTGTTTGTCTTTGAAAGACCTTCCTGCTGAAATACCCCTCAGATTCCCCAGATGGTTTAGTAGAGAGTTATCAGAAAGCCGTGTTTTCATTTCGTTCTCATTTAAATACACTGTGTGCTTCAGTGTGTGTCGTTTGGCCCGTTGAACTTTGGTGCTCCTGAAAGAAACTGATTGTGTGTGTTCCCTATTAAGAGAGCTAACCTTCAACATCCCAGACCTGAGCTGCTTTATATAACACGTGTGTGTCTACGGTGTTTCTATAGGGGTCCTGTGGTGACTTGTAGAGTCTGATCGCTAGTATATTTGTGGCTCCGGTGCCCAAGGGCCACACAGACGCCCATCTGGAGAGGCTGACCTGTGAATGTCCCTCCGTCAGCCTGCTAAGAGCCTTATGAATCTTTAATATCATTCCCCCGCAGGGTTAATATGAGCTGCAGCTCACAGTAGGAGATTTCTCTGTTGTTGTTGTTTATTGTTTAGTGTTCATTCATTTGTCCTGTCCTCGCGGATCTGTTTGTGAGCGCGTGTCTCTAGGCTACGGCTTGTTCACCCACAGGAGAGGGTTACTGTGTGTTATCAGAGTGACATTTTGTCATTTCTCACCCTTTATGAAAGATTCTTTAGCAGCCTGTTCAAGGCCGCAGGGACGGAGGCTGTAATAGAGGGATGAATCACAGCTGAATTACTCCAGTGCCACTTTTTATTGGGACTGTGATGGGTTTTTGTGTATGGTGTATTCTTTAGAGCTCTATGTGTGTGCGCTTTGAGAGAGCTGAGCTCAGATTGATTGTTATTGGTTGTAGAAGAAATTAAAATTCATTCATTTGTGCATTAAAATTGTGTTGTAAATGTAAATCCAAACCAAAGATTCAACATTAAACCCACAAAGAAATTTCAGCCTTCACCTCAGAATATTGTTTTATGAATAAAATGAAGCCTATTTTAGCGTGATTAAGAATATACTTAAATTGCACTCATTTTCAATAGAATTACATGAGTATAATACGAATAATAATAACATTAGCTCTGGTTCATCACTCTGTTTTTATGCGCATTTTCAAGTATCGCATCAGAAATGATTTTTTTTTACGCTCGCTTGAGGTGGTTTTTCACTTTTGTGAAAAAGGGTTAATGTTGATATTGCATTAATTGCATTATAATTACATTAATTGCATTATAATGCTAAGTGATATTTAGTGCCAGTTTATAAGGAAGTGATGATTTTCTCTTTTGACTCGTTGGATGGAAACGGTGCTTATTTGCAAAAGTTTTGTGCTATATTACAATTTTTGCGCATAAATTAATTTTGCAACTTTGGATGGAAACCCGGCTATTGTTTAAATAAGAATGAGATTTAACATTGCTGCTGTATTGAATATTGATTAAAAGCCAGTGATGTTAATATGCATAAGCATACATATTTACTTTGTGCAGAATATAATTCATCATCATCCTCAATTTCCCTCATAAGCACACACACACACACACACACAC
>NW_015506592.1:93474-105514 GCF_001515645.1 Sinocyclocheilus grahami
TAACTTTGAAGCACAGCTCACTGGCTAGCCGTTGTAGATGCCACAAGGACTTCTACTGGCTTCTAGAACTAAAAATTTCAAAGAGAAATACAAATCATAATACATAAATAACAGTGTAGATCAATTTGTTTGTGCATAACAAAGATACTGAACTGGAATCCAGAAACAAGGCTGTTTTATTGTATACCAAATTCTTACATTTCTTTTCTTTTTAGCCTCTTATTGTTTAATTGATTAAATATAAATTGCATAATAACCTTTTATATTCAATAGTGTCTATATGGAATGAAATCGCTGGATGAATTCAAGTATTTACTTCTACCCTGGTGGCTATTCTTTTTAGTGCTTCCATACTAACAATATTAATGACTTTTTTTGGGGAGTATTATTATGCTCTTTTGATGCCATGATATATATATATTTTCTGACATTTATTGTATTACACTGTGCTCACCTTGCTCTGTTGGAGAATGTAATCTGTTCATGCCCAGTGTTGGGGGTAACACATTACAAGTAAAGCAAGATACTATCAATTACTTTTTCACATAACTAGTAAAATAATGCATTAATTTTAAAGTTACTTTTTCAGATAAGTAACGCAAGTTACTTTGTTTTCCTATTTATTCTCTGACATCTCTCCTGTCTCGTGTTGAGAGAAATTGTGAGGTGCAGAGGCACTTCCTTTAATTTGACTTTTGGTGTGAAAGGGCCATTAAGAGTTGGCAAAAAAATATAACTTTTGGGTTGAGAAGCAAGCCCAGCCCAAAAGTAGTGCATTACTTTCCATTAAAAGTAAGAAATGCAATATTGTAATGCATTAGTTTTAAAAGTAACTTTCCCCAACACTGTTCATGTCAAACATCATAACAGGATGACAAGTGATGGAAGCGACTATGTCAGTAGAACAGTGGTTGGAATATGAGAAACTGCTGATCTCCTGGGACCATCCAGTGAGCCACAGTTCTGTATAAGGTCAAGGGAGAATGGCTTGACCTTGGATCACAACAGTGTAAAGCAGAAAAACATGTCTGGATGAACATCACATCAATCTCTGGAAGTCAGCAAAGAAAAGAAAACTCGCAACATCACTTCAGTGTGATCTCCAGAATTTGTAAGGATTTTTTTTCCAGCACTTTGCTGAATCGAGGTGTAACTAATAAAGTGAGCACTGTGTGTGTTATCTGCAGTATAATAATAGTGCACTGAAGAGGCCAGAGTTCATCAGTTACAAGGCAAAGGAGATTTTTCAGTGAACAAATGCTTGGTTGTTCAAACACAATCTTTATTTAAGCAATGACTCTTTGCAGATGTGCTTCTAAAACAGTTCCTGATCCGAAAGTGTGACGCTGCCCTCTACTGGTAAACATGAACATTGCAATACTTTGTCTGATTTGTTATATTATTGTTATACAGTGTCTGGTGTTGATAACCCATTCCGAATGAAACCTGGGAAGATATTTCAGTTGATTATTTGCTGCAAAAATCAGTTTCCCTGCCACAAGCAGTGAGTGTGTTGCTGTAGGAAGAGGTAACAACTCATGAGCATAATAATAATAAAAGATATGCATTAAAGGCAGTATGATGAGTTTCTATAGATACAATATATTCCACGCTAAGCACTATAGCTCAGGCTGCTACAGTCACTGCTGCATGGCCCAGACACATGGATGTTGCGTTTGAATGCAGTAAGATTAAGATTTTCTTAGCTGAAGACAACCAAAGCCCTTCGGAAAAGAGTGAGAAATCAATGCATCTCATGAGATAAAGTGATGCACATTCAATTTGGTTCATAAGAACAGCAAGTCGTACAATCAACAGGCAGTGAAAGTGCTAACTGACATCCATTATTATTATACTTAAAGTCCTGACCAATCGCAAAATGCACTGGTAACTGATGCATAAATATAAATGCCTAAATATGTATTCAATTATCCAAAATCCAATATAAAAGATGCTTTTCGGTTGTATAAATGTGTATTAAAATGACATTCAGATCTCAGATTTGCAGATTTGAGGATTCCATTAATGTTCAAAATAGAAAGCACATCGGTACAAAAGCTTGATGCATGAACACAAACTGAACAGCTTGTGTGTGTGTGTGTGTGTGTGTGTGTGTGGGTGGGGACATGAATTGCTAAAGTCCCAAAAACCCACTAGCAAGCCCATCTTGGCATTTAAAGGGGTGTGGCCTAAATGCACTCTGGCCAATCAGAAGGCCTGGAGGATGAGGAGTTTTGTGCAGGAGCTCGGCAAAAATTCTAGTCTCTATGCAAACTCCCCTGGCTAGTGTACACTTCAAAATAAGAACCGAAAGAATGAAGAGTTTTAAGAATCTCTCAAGTCAGCGGGAAATAACTGCAGATGAAGGTTGACCCCCGATGTAAACACAACAGCGATCTTCCCTTTAGCCTGTGTTAGCCAACCTGCCACTGGAGAGAAAGAGAAAGAGAGAGAGAGAGAAAAATCGGGACCTATCATGTGCAATACAAAACTAATCATAACTGTCTTCACGAGTTTAGGGAATTAACATCAAATATCAATGAAAGACGATACCTAACCTTTAGGAAATGTTGTCCAGCTCAGAGGGTCAAACCAAATATTATATGAAATAAATTCTATTTATTTTCTATGAGGTTTGCAAGTTTGTCATCTGTACCTACATTCAACTCTAATGGTCCTATAAAACGCCTGTTCTGTTGTTGTTGTTTATTTGCTATATGTTTAGATAAAACCAATCAATTACTTTACCTAATAAATAAATTAAAAATATATATATATTTTAGTTTTAAAAGGCTGCATTTGTTTGATCAATATAATTAAAATGCAAATGTTCATTCGATTAAATACTATTAGCATTTTAAATAACTTTATATATATATATATATATATATGTGTGTGTGTGTGTGTGTGTGTGTGTGTGTGAGATGTAAAGCTGTATTTTCAGCATCATTACTCCAGTCTTCAGTGTCACATGATCCCTCAGAAGTCATTCTAATATGCTGATTTAATGTTATGTTATGTTATGTTATGTTATATATTATATTCTTATTATTATCCATATCTTATATGTTGAAATCAGGTGTGCTGCATATTTTTTATTTTTGGAAACTATAATACTTGTTTTCAGGATTCTTTGATTAATAAAGCACATTTATTTAAAATCGTTTGTAACATACTGTAAACGTCTTTACAGTCACTTTTGATAAATTTCATGCATGCTGAATGAAAAAAAAAATCAGATTTTAAATATTAAAAATATGCATATTACTGACCCTGAATATTTGAATGGTAGTTGATTTTCGTTTGTTTTTTGAAGTGATATTGATTCATGCATTAAAATTTAATTATAACTGTATTTTGTATTTAAAAAATATATATAAATTCACAGGTCATGACCTCTGATGTGGGACATCTGATACTGACTTTTGATAAAAAAATACCTATTATCATGCTAGATGAAAGTTACTCTAAATACCTTTATTACATAATACATATTAAATAATAGTAATAATATTGGGACAAGAATCTGTGCTCTATTTGTGTAAATAATACAAATGAAAATAATGTGTGTACCTTTAGCCCACCGCCTCCAGAAGGTGCAGAGTTCATGGTCTGTTTCTCTGTCTCTTCTTGTTTCTTCTTTTTCCTCTCCAAGGCTTTGGGGTCTTTGATACCTCTGTAGGTGGTCTACACACAGATCAGACGAAATACAGCTACCACACCATACATTTCAGAGATAAATCCAAACATGAGCCAGTCCAGTAGTTGCAGAGCGTGATATTATTCAGTGCTCATGTGCCGAATCATAGTGCACCATAAACAAGCTGGAAATGTGAGTATACTGAAATACAACAACTAGCCGATCAAAAGAAATAATCATATTGTATCAGACTGTAAGGCTACAAGCACTGTGACATTACAGCAGCAGTGAGAACCGGGCTCATTCTGACATGACCTCACAGATGTCTGTCGTGGTGTTTCAGCCGTAGAGTGTTTGAGGAGACAGCAGAACGAGGACGTGTACTTACCGCTGCGCTTTGCCTTAAACCTTGAAGAGACAGTAAAACAGCCCAGCAATTACATGTGGGCAAATTAAAAGCACTATTGCATTAAACACTCGGTTTTTAAAAAGGATCATGTTCTCCTAACAGTTATTTGTTGCCTTGAAAAAAACTGAAGAATGACTAAAAGCACAAAAATGTAGAGCAGGAAGTTGTGATGCTCATACAGTTATTATAAAGTGATACCTATAGATTACAGTATTGCATATGTATATTCTGTGGTGCTGCTAAGACTGAGTCCAGTTACATAATCGATGCTATGAATTTGATCATTTGTGGATCATTAGTGGTCACCAACTCAGGTCATCATAATTAGAGGTCGACCGATAGTGGATTTTGCCGATACCGATAGCTAGGTTGGACCACACTGGCCGATACCGATTAATTAACCGATTGTTTTAAAATTGATACTGAACAAAAACTAAAATAGTGCTTTATTAGCAAAAACAGTACTGAACCATACTAATAGTAGTAGTAAAAATAATAATAATAGTAATAGTAAATGTTGAAATTAACACCCTCTAACAAGGAACAATACTTACACAGCTTTCATTAATCTTAATGCTACAACTGGACTCTTATTTTAAAGTGTTACCATTTCATTTCAACTGATCATGCTTAAAGATGCACATCTTTAAATATATACACAAAGGCTATAGCAGTAAAATTATATACATATGGATATTGTATGTATACTCTCACACTTTAACTTCTTCTATCCTTGAACACTTGATGATTATCTAATCAAAATATAAGTGCAGCGCTGAGTCTAGGAGAACTCACACTCCGGACGCGTGGCGTTCAACTCAAGCAGCGGTCTAAAACAGTTTATTTAATCACCAAACAGACACAAGTTTACTTCAAGAGTGAATAATTTGACATGGACGAGTTTGAAGTTCGGCGTTTAAAAAAACGGAGCAAACGGAAAGAGAAAGCACGACCTATATTATAGCTCTATAAATGAAGCACACAGACTTTATTAGAGCCACAGAAAGACAAACGTTTTGCTGAAAATGCACAATACACAATTCATTATGTACATTAACAGCGATTCGGGACCAATATAATGTAATTTAAAGGAAAACTATGTGAATGGTGTTTAAATCCGCATCTGAAGTTTCCCGCTCTGTTCAGCGTGCAGTATCACGTGTCTAAACAAATAACACGTGCGGTCAGTGATTTGAACCACTAGAGGGCGCTCTCGCACTGTGTAATGACAGCAGACCCTTCTCAGCCGCTCCAGCGACGGACGCAACCCGGAAAACTATCGGCATGGATTTTTGCCGATAACCGATAGTTCCAGCAATCAACTATCGGTGCCGATTAATCGGCAAAACCGATACATCGGTCGACCTCTAATCATAATTGCTCAAATCCTGAGTTTGTCCTGATCCAGAAATAATAATGGCTCAAAATCCCCACCAATATTTGATAAACGGGGTATTTCAAGTTCATTTTCAAGGTCATGCTCAGCTTAAATAGTGTTTATCTAACAACAGCTCTTTTCTAAGGTGCTTGTAAAACTTATTTGTGCTTGTCTATTTCACAATATAGAAACTAAACTAAACTAAACAGCCATTAAAACGGTTACCATTTCTGTGTGTAATGCTGTCAGACATCAGTGTCACATCACCTCTTTCTGTCTCTTCTCTGCAGCCTCCGCTAGCTGTCTTCTCCTCGTCTCCTGTGGAAAAGAACAGAAATGTATATATATATATATATATATATTTTTTTTTTTAACAAAACTGACATTTTATTCATTTTGAAGTAACAATCTAATTTAAAACAATTTAATTAATAAAAAGTATTCTAATAATTATTATAAGTGAATGAATTAGCAGACACTGAAGGAAAAGTAATCAATAATGTTTAAACCTGATGAAGCTGGTCATTCTATACTTTCATTCCTGTGTTTTCATAATGTTGGTAATGACGAACCATCGTTATGTTTGCTTTCTCGCGCTCGTTTTGTTTTTGTTAAGGAAACAGAAACCATACTGTACAAACACCTTCAGGAGAACTTCAACGTTCACAGAAAAATAATAAAAAAACTTCACAAATAACAAACAAGAACACACAAACACAGGTAAAAACACCCATACATAAGCAAAATAAACAACTGAATGAATACACTAAAAAATATACATTAAAAATATAATAAAATTATGATTTAAAAAATATTTTACTTAAAAAAAGTAATAATTAACTGAATAAAATAAAATGGAAAACAATGGCCAGCCAGGGAAGTGGACTGATACTCACGTTACCAGAATATTTCTTTCTAGTCATTATTACCAGTTAAACCGTGAGAACAAAAACTAAAGAAGAAGATATATTTCACGTTGAAAGGGTTAGTAGCCTAATAGCAAATAATAGGCTATATTTTAAATAAAGATTTGGCAACAATCAGTGGGTTTAAATCAATGAGAGAATAAATCACACCAACTACATTCCACAATAAACAAAAACAATAACGTTTTATCATTAAGGTTTCATTCATAATGTCACGGGAAGCCCTGATTATTTGATGTACAGCTGCAGTTGTGTTCGGCTGTAAAATGAACAGACTGCAACATGATAAGAAAGTCTAGCATTTGAAATATGAAGACAGTTAAGGTGTAAAGCCGATGAATGCACACAAACAAAAAAACAATATACTTCAAAAAGGTATCTTCAGTGTAATGGATAAATAAAATAATATATAATAAATAATGTAAGAAAGTAAAATTAAAAAGCTGAAGCCTTCTTGCACTGGCTGTGCTGGTTTCAGCCTCATTGCCGGCAGCAGTCATGTCCTCATCTCATATATAAAACACCTCTGATTCACAAATACTTGCTAAGGAACTCGCATTCACATAAAGTAGTCTTGTTGACAAGTTTGGGTGAGTAAGGGCAAAACGCACAAGATGCAGTACTTTCAGTGACCTGTAACAGGCAGTATCACGTCTTTTGTAGCAGAAATAAACTGCTGCAGAAAAAGCTAGGTCCATGCAAAATGTAATGTGTAACTGCAACACTCATTTCAAATTTAGTGGAGCAAAGTGTACAGATATTCAAAAATGTAGTGAAGAAGAGAGTAAAAGTTGCTAATATCTTTGATACTCAGTACAACTACAAAGTATCCAAAAATATACTCAAGTACAGTAACTAATTACATTTACTCCAATACTTTACACCTCTGGTATATAGTAGGGGTTGCACCGACTAATCAACTAGTCGACTTCAAGCTTAAAGCGTCATGGCAGAGCATTGAAGTCGACTAGTCGATTAGTCGGTGGTCGCTGGTCCTATAGAGGGCGCAACAGGATAAGAAATCTTTGAAGGACTTCCACATTTACGCTCCGTTTCCGAACAGTTAAAATGACAAATAAATGCATACTCTGAAAGCGCTCCACAAGACATGTCAAGTCAAGTCACCTTTATTTATATAGCGCTTTTAACAATACAGATTGTGTCAAAGCAACTGAACAGCATTAATTAGGTGTCAATAATGCAAAATGACAATAGTAAACACTCATTTACATGTGTGATTATATTACTGGATGCTCGAAATTGAATGGGAGAATGCACGTTTTAAACAGCTTATTGTAGAGGTAAGTTCATCGCCGATCTAATCTAATGCGCTGCTGCACTGTAACGCACACACATTACAGTAGCTCGTACATCACGCACACATATGTATTGTCAACACTGTTCTGTGATTTCTCAATAAAATAGCTTAGAAACTGAAAAGTTCTAGCATATATTTCTTAATAACTAAATCCCACAGCTTCACTACTAGTAGAGAGACGCTGCCAGGTAGAATTAATTCACACACGCAGTCGCTCTCACTAATGCATTCATATGAATGTAATCTTTACTGTGCTTTTTCTGTATCTGATTTAGAACGAGCAGAAATCTGTGAGAAATATAACGACCCAAAGACAAAATAACTGATAAAAAAGCTGTTATAGGAGCAATAGCCATGTAGGCAGCTCTGTGTCATATGCCATAGCTGTGCACAAGCTGTTTATCACAGCTCCAGACTTATTTGTTCGACTCGACTTCCATCACATAAAAGTCGACTTTAAAAAAATCAGAAGTCGTTCAACCCCTAGTATATACACTGTCAACAAACAGACTTCATTCTGGCTATTACTTCTCAGTCTACTCTTAGTATCTTGGGCTTGACTGGATTCGTTCAGAAGACTCAACAACCCCTTCTATTCTCTCTAACAACTTCCCTTTCTCTATTTATCACTTTCCTTGTCAACTGGGCACCTTTACAGAGGAGCTGAATGGGCTGTTGTCCTCATTCTTTGGGGATGGCAGTCCACTTGTAGTCTTTGGTGACATCAACATCCATCTGGAGAAGCCTTACACTGCAGCCTTACACTGACTCACACATGCAATGTATCACAGACAACATTTTGGGAAAGACATCTCTGATCATTTATTTATTACATTATTACATCTAAATTACATTTATTACTCATCTCTTTATCTTTCTGCACTGGCTACCGGTTGCGTCTCGCATCAAGTTCAAGACATTGATACTTGCATATAAAACAGCCACAGGCTCAGCACCTGCCTACTTCCACTCACTCTTAGGAGTCTACATTCCTTCCAGAAGCCTGAGATCTGTAAGTAAGTGACGCCTCATTGTACCATCACAGAGAGGCACAAAATCACTTTCCAGAACATTTTCATTCACAGTTCCTGGCTGGTGGAATGATCTTCCCACAATCACAGTAATTAACAGAACACCCGACATGTTATCCGACAGCAACATTAATTTAATCCCATACCTGACCCGTTTTACATAAAAACTGTGACCCGGACATCTCCCACATTAAATCTCCTACATGAGGTAGACAAAACTAATTTATTCAAACTTTCATTTAAATTGTGAATAAATTATATACAGAAAGCAAGCAAAGAGCTCTCCCTATAATATAATCACTACAGCTGTAAATCATTTGCAGCACGATTGGCTACCTGTCACCATCTGGCCCGCACCCACACCCAACACATAAATATTTTTTTACCCATTACATCAAATATTAGTGGTTCACTTGCGTGTACCCACCAGCTTTCAGGACTCTGGCTTCCCCCTTGTGGACACCAACATAATAGACAACTCTGACCCAGAGGGTGATTGTAAATTAAGTTTACATGAAATATGATTGAAATTTCAATCTGCATCTTTTGAGATTTTATTGCGATTTTATCGTAATCCTTCTCATAAAGTCACTGAATTCACCATCAACTGTTCACCTGATAGTGTTGCCGTCTGCATTTCATGTTAGAGCATTGTTGAGAGAGAACAAGAATCGCTCCCACTTTGTATTAAGTGGCCTTAACTACTATGTACTTACATTTAAATTAATCATTTGGTACAATGCACTTATCGTGTACATACATGTTTTTACATTGTACTTATATTTGAAATATATCTGCATGTAATCACATCTGTAATTAATTTCTGTAATTACGTTTATAATTACACTGTTGACCCATCCCTTACACCTTAACCCACCCTTAAACCTACCCATACCACCAAATCTGTCCCTAACCTTACCCATATCCCACCTCAATAGCAGCAGAAGTGTTTTGCAATACAATATGAACACAATAAGTACATTGTACTTATTTTTGATGTAAGTACATAGTAGTTAAGGCCACTTAATATAAAGTGGGACCCAAGAATCTATAGGAAAAACATACTGCTGCCTACCTGACTCTGCCTGACAGGTAAGGAAAAATACACTTACCTGAGATGATTTTTTTTCTCGGAAACATATGATTGTATTCATGAAAACAATCTTTTATTGTATTATTGAATAAAATACTGGTTAATTATCAAAGAAAGAAAATATGAATAGCCATAATATGGACCATTATAAATGCTGTGATACTGTGATTTCCTTCTCACATGGTTGATTTCACTATTAACTGTTCACCTGAACAGTTTATGTTGTTGTATGGGGTATCATTGTAATCCTTGACCATCAAAACATAGGGGTAGACATCACTTTTCCTGTGTTATCATGTTTGGTTCAGGAGATATGACACAACATACAACCTACGATGTGTTCCTGTGGCTCAGTGGTAGAGCATTGCGTTAGCAGCGCAAAAGCTCGCGGGTTCAATTCCCAGGGAACACACATACTGGAAAAAAAATGTGTAGCCTGAATGCACTGTAAGTTGCTTTGGATAAAAGCGTCTGCTAAATGCATAAATTAATCAATTAAATTAAAATACATAATTTGGTTATGGTGGAAAGTTAAATGGTTGCCATGGCCACCATGAGGTGTTTTTGTGATGGCTCCATTTCTGAAAATGTTCAGGACCACAGACTATACAAGTGTACCACGTTTCATGCTTTTATGAAAAAGTGAACTTTTTTTTTTTTTTATCACCAGGACTGGGACAGTTGAAATTTAGTTCAGGAGCATTCATATTGCTTGTAGATGTTACTACAGTTCGAGCGAAGTTAACCTGTGGCAAATTCAGTTGAATGGGTATTATTTGGACAGGCACATACATCTTAATAAAAGGTTTAACAGCGGTTAATGCATATCAGAGCAAAAACCAAGCCCTGAGGTCAAAAAACTGCCTGTAGAGCTCAGAGACATCATTGCATCAAGCCACACATCTGGGGAGGAGTTCAGAAAAATATTCTGCTGCATTGAAGGGTCACAGAAGCATGTAGTCTCTTTTACCCTTAATGGAAGAAGTTTGAAACAATCAGGACTCTTCCTATAGCTGGCCTCCTGGCCAAACTGAACAATTGATGGAGAAGGGCTTTGGTTAGCATGGTGACCAAGAAGCTGATGGTCACTCCATGATCATATGTGGAGATCGGAGAAACCTACAGAAGGACAAACATCACTACAATACTCCACTGATCTGGGCTTTATGGCGGTGTGGCCAGACTCAATCCTCTCTTCAATGAAGACACATGAAAACACACTTGGAATTTGCAAAGAGCCCTTCATTGACTGGCCATTGACAATGTTTCTGTTTCATAAGAAACAAGTTTGTTCACCTTCTATTCTATGAATCTGTCAGTAGAACCTAGTGTGTTAGGGTCATAATCACTGCACACGCCGGTAAGCCAAGTGTGCACTCAAAATACAGCACTTATGGCACAATAAACTATAACACAGGACTAATACATTATTGATGTGAGACTGTTGTTAGCCGCATCAGATCCGGAATACCGTTACATTATCTGTGCCTGTAAATTGTTTTGGAAATACAGTATGTAAAACTCCACCCCATCTGTGGTTGCTTAGCACAAATATACATCACTGTGGGCTCATAACTGCTGCCAGCATTTCTGCTGAACATAACTTTATTCCACTAGTTCAAAACGCCACAATGGACAAACATCAGTGGTAAGGGACTTGAAAATAGTTTGGAATAGAGATGCAGTTTCAGCCAAACCTGTCAGAGCACCGGGACGCTTGCAGTGAGACAGAAAGCTTTGAGCTGGGGAAATGGCCAGGATTTTCATCATCACAGGCATCTGGTAATTAGCTGTGTTCATCTTTATACTGAATTTGAACAATTATGTTGTACTTGTGATTGTTTTATATTTGAAAAGTATTTTTCCCCCCATTTTTTATTGTATTATTTGCATAATTTTGTATAGCTGTTTTAGGGTTGCAACTAATTGGTTTGACGGCTGATTCAGTATTTGTATCAGTTTTTTTTCTATCAGTTTCCAGTATTTTATTTATTAGCTTTTGACAATCTCTCATTATCAAACTTATAGTTCTGTCTTGAAAAGTTTATACATTACAGCTAAAAAATATGTTTCTTTTTGCAGTAAGTTCATAATTAACACAACATATTATTTTATTTTCTGATTAGTTTAGGGTGAAATGTGACACAAACTTTTTATCTTTGCAAAATTCATAAATTTCTACTCTATCATACCAGACAGAAGTGTCACACTGCCTTTTGGAGGGGGGGGGGGGGGGGGGGTTTAT
>NW_015506592.1:106290-138113 GCF_001515645.1 Sinocyclocheilus grahami
GGGCTTTATGGCGGTGTGGCCAGACTCAATCCTCTCTTCAATGAAGACACATGAAAACACACTTGGAATTTGCAAAGAGCCCTTCATTGACTGGCCATTGACAATGTTTCTGTTTCATAAGAAACAAGTTTGTTCACCTTCTATTCTATGAATCTGTCAGTAGAACCTAGTGTGTTAGGGTCATAATCACTGCACACGCCGGTAAGCCAAGTGTGCACTCAAAATACAGCACTTATGGCACAATAAACTATAACACAGGACTAATACATTATTGATGTGAGACTGTTGTTAGCCGCATCAGATCCGGAATACCGTTACATTATCTGTGCCTGTAAATTGTTTTGGAAATACAGTATGTAAAACTCCACCCCATCTGTGGTTGCTTAGCACAAATATACATCACTGTGGGCTCATAACTGCTGCCAGCATTTCTGCTGAACATAACTTTATTCCACTAGTTCAAAACGCCACAATGGACAAACATCAGTGGTAAGGGACTTGAAAATAGTTTGGAATAGAGATGCAGTTTCAGCCAAACCTGTCAGAGCACCGGGACGCTTGCAGTGAGACAGAAAGCTTTGAGCTGGGGAAATGGCCAGGATTTTCATCATCACAGGCATCTGGTAATTAGCTGTGTTCATCTTTATACTGAATTTGAACAATTATGTTGTACTTGTGATTGTTTTATATTTGAAAAGTATTTTTCCCCCCATTTTTTATTGTATTATTTGCATAATTTTGTATAGCTGTTTTAGGGTTGCAACTAATTGGTTTGACGGCTGATTCAGTATTTGTATCAGTTTTTTTTCTATCAGTTTCCAGTATTTTATTTATTAGCTTTTGACAATCTCTCATTATCAAACTTATAGTTCTGTCTTGAAAAGTTTATACATTACAGCTAAAAAATATGTTTCTTTTTGCAGTAAGTTCATAATTAACACAACATATTATTTTATTTTCTGATTAGTTTAGGGTGAAATGTGACACAAACTTTTTATCTTTGCAAAATTCATAAATTTCTACTCTATCATACCAGACAGAAGTGTCACACTGCCTTTTGGAGGGGGGGGGGGGGGGGGGGTTTATGGGGGGGGGTCTAATTTAATTCAGTTGATACCGGTAATTATCATGTTATATGTGGTTATACATTTCATATTATATATCATATATAAAATAATTAATAAAAAAAATTGTATTGTCTATTTTTTTATATTATTTGTCTCTTGCAACACACTAATTTTGCTATTGTTCATCTAAAATGTCAAAGTACCTTTCCATTTTTTAATAATTAAAACAGGGGGAATTGTCAAGACAATTTTATTTGTAGTGCAATATACTGTTACGGAGTAATCAGAACATGAGACATGCGGATCCATGTGCAAGGCTTTATTACAAAGGCGTGGTCAAACTGTCAAGACAATTTTATTTGTAGTGCAATATACTGTTACGGAGTAATCAGAACATGAGACATGCGGATCCATGTGCAACGCTTTATTACAAAGGCGTGGTCAAAAAACGGGCAAGTGTCAGACAACAACACAGGTACATCACAGGTAAGGCAAAGAGCATTTCTAGGGCAGGCGAGGGTCTTTGATCGGCGAACGTAATCCAGAGGGCAAGGCAAACGGGTAATCCACAAACTGGAGATAGTCCAGTAAAGGGGCAAACAGAATCCAAACGATAAGGCGAGAGAAATCCAAGGCAGGCAGAGAATCAGGCAACCAGGCAATCAAATAACACAATGAGGCAAGACAGAACTAGGAACAAATACAAAATTAGGAAAAGGGCTCTGTAACGTTGCTATCACTAACTGAGCGATATGCGCAAACAATACTCGGCGTTGAATGGTGGTGTGAGACTGATTTATATAGTGTGTGTTATTGGTAGCAGCTGTGTATGATTGGTTTCAGGTGAACTTGTGATGAGCATGGGAAATGTAGTCCAGGGTGATGTGTAACAGTCTGTGTAGCGTGAGAGTCCATGTGGAGAGCGGGTGACCTCTGGTGAACGGAAGTTTATAGACCAGATTTGTGCCATATACATTGTTGTAGTTTAACAGAAAAGCATGATGCTATTGCTTATAATATCTTTAATATCTAAATTAATTATAGTTGCATTTAGCAAATTCAATTTGGATGATAATATGTGATGATATGAGCAATCAAGCAGCTGAGGTTGTGCGATAATATAGTTTACATTCTGTGACAATATAAACAATCAAAGTTATATAAATATGGTAATAACATGATAATAACATTGCAACATGCAAAAAAAATGTTCAGTAGAAGATATTGATCAGGGCCCGTATGTATAAAACTTCTCAGAAATGCTCTTAAGAATAGTCTTAAGCTTTGACTTAAGTGTCAAAAAATTCTTAGTAAAAAGTAGGACTTTTCTAAGAGTAGGAGACTTTTATAGAGAAGCTAAAAGCAACTTTCAGTAAAGTCTAAGACTGATTCTTAAGTGTTGACTGAGGTGACACTTAAGTGTTGTGAACTAAGGTCTACAATGATGTCAACACAAAATGGCCGACCTCGACCTCTGAATCAGCCAATAGTGAGCCTGCTCATATAAAGTCACAGCAGCACAACACCAATCCTTTAATGTAACTACAATAAAATAATTTAATTAAGACACTGAAATATTTTAATATTTAAATTTGTTTTCGTTTTTTTAATGCTTGGCATTGTGCAAAATTATCACAAATAATTACTGATGCTTCGTTTTCTATTGGTATGTCTCCTCGTTTACAGTTAGAGCAGTGATGTGAACATGAGTTCCATCAATGGCTCCAACAACTCCATGAAAGCCCACAATCCTCATAAAAGTGGCTTGTTTTTGCAATATGGTTTGGCGGTCAGTTGGAAAGTTAATTAATTGCCATATAGTAGTGGCCAAGTAGTGAGGTCCAGCCTAGGAAATTTCACCCTTAATTAATAAAAATAAATAAATGACTGTTCAAGATTTTGCAAGCATATTGCATAGTTGCTTAGAGTCAGTTGTTTTATTTGTTACAGTAATGCAATGAAACAAGCCAAATTGTGCAGTCATAATTTTTGTCATGCTGTCATACAAAGAAATTATGAACACATGCTAAAATAAGAGGACCAATGAAATATTAATAACTTATTTTGTAGTCAGTGTGCCAGTGTTGCCAATTTAGTGATTTTTGTCATTACACTTCCTCATCCCTTTAAAGACTTTTTTTTTCAAAAACCTAGCAACAAAATCAGTTTCTTGGACAAAGCTTATCTACATTCCAAGACTCTCCCATAACGTCATAAAGGTGAGTTCACTGATCTATATAAATATAAATATAAATGTAGATCAGTGAACTCAGCTTTATGAGGTCATCTAGCAACATTAAGTGACCAGTTTTAGCTACTTTCGATTATAAGCAGTTGGCAACCTTTGTATTTTAGTGGTTTAAGTGAAATGTGGGGTCATTTCACTTAAGCACTGTTGTGTTTGGTGGGGTCAGTGCCACAATATGTAAGACCCTGCTTACTGTGTCATCACCGGTGCATTGCTGCATTTTTCCAATTTTACAGCCAAAAAAATTTAATTTCTGCAGTTAGAGCATTGACTTGTTGAGTGGAAGAAGTTATTACATTTCTTACTTTGTCAGTTAAAAAAAAAAGACTTTTTGATCTTGACAATCAAGTCTGTATTGTTTTATCAACTCCATATCATCATATAACTCCAATATGTCATATCTTCGCTGGAAAGTGTTTGTTTCCTCCTCTGTGCTGCCATCTTGTTACTCCTAACTAGGTTAGGAGACCTCTTCAGCTCTCTTAAATAATTTAGGAGCTGGGACCTAGTCTTAACACTTAGGAACCTTTATGAATCACTCTTATTCTTAGGTCTAGGAATAAGAGTAAAATTACGTCATTCTTAGAATTTTGACACACTTAGGAGTAAACTTTTACTCTGAGCAGCTTTATACAGATACAATATGAAAATGTTAATTAAAAATGATAAGTTATGAATGTTTTTTAAGATTAAGTTTCACTGGGTATGTATAATATGAAGGAAAGAAAGAAAGAAAGAAAGATTATAGGTATATAATAAGGTGAGATAAGTTCTATAGTTAGATAGTTTGATTTGGAGGGTCAAGAATAGCAATAAGAGTCAAAGCACATCTATTGCCAACAGCAGTGAATCCAGATGAAAAACTCATCAACTGAGACACAAGACTGCCTGAGAGCGCTGAGCACTGATGGATGAGCACTGACTTCTGGGAATGACGGTCTGTAACATGCTGTCCACTTGCAGCCTGTCCGACAGGCATGTTCATGGCTACTGTTTCTGTTCAAATTTGCAGGCTGTCATTAATATGGAGAAAGAAAATGGGATCTTCATGTTAACATGCTTCTGTTATGTCTTGGCCAGTGAAAATGTTGTTTGTTTTTATCTGTTCATGTAGTGTGTGTAGATTTATTTTCAGAAATGCATACATGCAAATCCTGTTGATATTAATGTGACAAATATGGCAAATATAGGAAATGTATACATGGTCACAATGGGGAGATAAATACACTTCCACTTTATTATATGTTGCTGGATATATATATATATATATAGTTCTAGTCTCTCAGAACTGAATGATGCACTTCAGTTTTTAAAAATAAAAATAAAAAATAAATATGGACAAATTAGAAAATGATATTAATTACACAGAACGTCTTGGTTACGTACGTAACCCTCGTTCCCTGATGGAGGGAATGGGGACGTTATGTCGAATGACATATGGGGTCTCACTTGGGAGGCCAATCATCTCTGAGTTTAAGAAAAAACGCCAATTAAAATTGGCTGGTGGATTTTGCATTCTAAACCACTCCCCATGCATACGGGTATGTAAGGCGACAGCACACATCCACTCATTAGGTTTTACGCTGAGGAGTCGAGAACTTGTCCCGGCAACAGCGAATAGTTCAAGGTTGTGGCATGGGGACATAACGTCCCCATTCCCTCCATCAGGGAACGAGGGTTACGTACGTAACCAAGACATTCCCTATCTGTCGCTCACTATGAGTTATGTCATGGGGTCCATGGAAAACGCCACAACATGAACACCGTCACAACCCTGTAGCGCTGCAATTGTTGACAAGCCGCAAAAAGCTACGCTAAGGTCGTAACCTTCCCAAAGCCCCAGCGCAAATTCACTGACCTTGGTACCGAAGGGGAACAAAAGGTGAGTACATCGCTGTTGGAGAAGGCCATTCTGCTGTTCCGTCCACAAAAAAGTTTTTTTTTGGAAGGGATTTCAACCTTCAGTGAAAGATTGCTTCAAATCTTTCCTATTTGTTCTTTCAGCCTGGCAGAACAATGGGGAAGTGAGCCTTAAGGAAAAAGGTCGCTACGGAGACCACATCCTACCCGTAGGGAGGTGAGATGTGGAGATACTGATATGGACTGACCCAGGGGGCAGTACTACATATTGAATGGGTCTCTGAGGCAGGTCCTACCTTAGAGTAGGGATGGAACAACTGCCAGAAGAGACGAAACACCCAAGGGGGGCAGCCCCGCCGAATCTTCATCCTCAGAGGTCTGTTCTTTTAGTTTAGGGGAATCGCTGAAAGGGACACCGAAGTTCGTGCCATACCGCCAACCAGAACAACTTCCCGACACACAGCAGATGAATGGCTTTGTAGAGTATAACAGCTTTTCATACAACCACTCGGTCTGAAGCAAAAATCTAATGAATGGATGCGCCTTATATACCCGTAGGCACGGGGAGTGGCTCAGCATGCAAAATCCACTAGCCAATTTTCATTGCCGTTTTCTCTTAAACTCAGAGATGATTGGCCTCCCAACTGAGACCCCATATGTCGTTCGACATAACTCGTAGTGACCGACAGATAGGGAACTATGTTTGACATACAGTGGAAAAATATAGGTGTACAAACAAAACATTTTTAGAAAATTTCACAAACATTTACAAAGAATTTAATTTTGAAGTAGAAAAACTGAAATAGTATTTTCTTGTAAAATGCACTGTAAAATTGCAAAAAAAAATTAAATAATAAAAAAGTGAGTTTTGGGGAGCATATTAAACTGTATTCAATAGCTATTCAGCAAGATGTACACAGTGAAGCAATTCTGAAACCAATGACAATTCAAAACCAAAAGAAGAAAATACCATTGTCTTAAAAACACATTTCAACTTTCAGTTGAAACCTGCCTTCATTATATAGTTGACTTGTCTGAGTGTTATTTCCACAGGTTTGTGTTGTTGTGGTGAAAGCCATGAATGATTAACTGCCAAATGAGAGAATGTGTCTATAAACGAGTAAAATCAGTAGCACTAACTGTCTGAAATACCCTGCACACATTCATTCAGTCTGAATTGATGAAGCGATCAGCTCAAAATGAACTCTAATAAGAACATGCACTTTGTCTGTTGTTTTCCTCTTGCTTCATTGATTTAACCTCTGATAAATATTTAATCAGTGAGAGAGACTGTGATGCTCTACTTTGATTCTTCACAGAAGCACAAATCACCCAGAAACTTTAAGATAAATGAAGTTTGTTGGAATCTTGTTGCTTTGGAAATCATTTGCCACTTTCGTTTACCTTAGTGACTACAGAGCTCTTCAGTGATATAAATTCACTTTAACCCTTCTGTTCTATTCTAATCCATTTTTTCTAGTGATATTATGTATCAGCGAAGATGAACCTTCAGAATGAAATGTAATGGAACAAGAGGGGAATTTGCTGTGACATCCTGTACCATCCCAAGTGTCCTGATTTGTGAAAACCTGCACAGCAATGATCTTGCAGGGACATAATATGAAACAAGAGCCTCCAAGATCCAGAATGAAACCAGAACCACCTAAAAATGAGACCAATACCAAGATTTATTTATTTTTTTTATTCTCAGAATTGTACATTTGAAACTATTCATTCATTCATTCATTCATTCATTCATTCATTCATTCATTCATTCATTCATTCATTCATTCATTCATTCATTCATTCATTCATTCATTCATTCATTCATTCATTCATTCATTCATTCATTCATTCATTCATTCATTCATTCATTCATTCATTCATTCATTCATTCATTCATTCATTCATTCATTCATTCATTCATTCATTCATTCATTCATTCATTCATTCATTCATTCATTCATTCATTCATTCATTCATTCATTCATTCATTCATTCATTCATTCATTCATTCATGTTATTTTGAACTTTATGGAATATTCTCATTACAAATATGTAATATTACACACATGCATATAAGCTCTTTATTATTATAATTTATATTATTTAAGCTCAGAAGTGTTTCTGTCAAAATTTAACAAAATGTTAAATACAAAAATAGCACATAGTTAACATGTATTTTATTTCAAGTAATGAGAATAGTTTTTAATAGTTTTATTTATTTTATCTTTACAATTTACTTTTAGTTAATGATAACTTCACAATTTCATACATTATGGTTTATGTTGGTGGTTTTTGGAAAACGAAACATTTCTTGAAATCTTCATTTAAATAATTTACTGCTGTCAAGCTGTGTATGACATCACATGCCGTGCTGTGATATAACAGACTAATATAGTCAGACACTTTGACTGGCAAGCCTAATGACTGTGCTAGTACAGAATGACAGTAGTGTGCAGTTCCCTCGGGCACATGAATACATTTTAATTTCTCCAGTAGAGGGCAGCATCAGATCTCAGGAAATGACATGCGGCACACTGCAGCAAAGTCATTTGACCAGGATATCAAAACAAGATCAGTGCTAATCATCAAAAAAACACCTCCATTATGGTGACAAATCACACTATGAATGTGCAGCAGGGTTTTGCAGTCGGTGTGTTGTTGAGAGGACAAACATGTGCTCCAGCAGGACACTACAGAGACTGTGTGGGGACAGTAGGTAGTGGAGGTTGCCTGCTGTTTGCAGGGAAGGCAGATGGTACATGATTGCAGAAGTGAAAAACATAAACAGGGTGGGGGATGAAAATGAGGACAGAGAAGCTCAATAATACATGGAAACATATTCTCACATATTCTGGCTTTCCAACAGTCACGTTTTGGTATGCATGTGTGTTTACGTGTTGTTTATCACGCCTCTGACATTAAAGTGTTTGGATGAGTGTGACGCATCCCACTGCACATGCCCATCTCGATTATAAGTTGCCTCTCGTCAGACCACCTGAACATCGGGTACTGAAGAAAATAAACATCAAAGAGGATGCAAGAGCGATGAGTAACCCAGGATGAGAATAGATGCTCATTGTTTAATTTATTGTAATTGATTGCAGTTGTCTAGGGAGCAATAAAAAGGGAAAAACTCCTCTTTTGAATCTGCCAAGTGCAAAAGGGCTCATTTTGAGTCCAATGTATTTCACAATAGCACTTTCAGATATAGAGTGTCATGAATAATCATTTAAAGAGGCTTAGGTGCCTTCAGCACATAAACTATGGGGTACCAATTGTGCCAAAAAATGGTGTTGTTGCTTATGTTATTCTCTTTATTGTGTGTTCAGCTGTTTTATGCTTTATAAGTTCCTGCTCTCAATGAACATTCTGCAATGTGTTTTAGATATCATGGAAAACAATAGAACGTTTAGATTTTAATCACCATCTTGGTTTAAACCTAAGATGAAACCTAAGGACTACAGATTCATTCAAGTTTATAGACCGTATGCATCAGGGAAACAAGTTTGCAGCAATCTTGCAGTAGCTCTGTATAGTTCTATGAAATTGCTGTTGAAGTGTAATTGACCCTTCACAAGACCCGCCGCCCCCTTAGTTACTATTGCTATGTCTGGCAAGCCATGCCGCTCTCACAGTACAAATCATGTTCTCACGCAGTGAAAAATACATTGCAGAGCAAAGAGGATTGAGGTGTCAGCACTAACCTGAATGGATATTGATTTCTTACACTTTTCCCCAGCGCTGTCAGACTCATTTTCAGTGTGGAAACCTGCATAGGATATGTGACATTTCAGTCAGGATGGGATAGGCTGCATTGAATTTCACCTGTCCAGCCATGACATGTAAAGACAGCGTCTCAAAGGTTTGGCCGTCACTGTCTGTGGATCATATGCAGTCACTCCTAAACCCAAACTTAGATCTAAAATAACATGTCAGCTAGGCTGACTGGACTCAGAATTTTCAAACAGCTTTGCTGTGTTCACAGTACCCATGGGGTTTGTGACAGCAGCAGCGTGAATGAATTACTTTTAATGAGACCAGCTGTTATTTGGCCGTCTGGGCTGACCATTACTGAAACACTGCTTTGCTGATGCTAAACAACTGCAATTCTAATATCCTTTAAAGCACACAGGAAGCAACAGGAGTATAACTAGTAGTGTGTAGTGTAGCTGACATAACTAATCGAGTGTTGCAGAGTTTGTATGAATTTTTTTGTTGGCTAAAACCTGGAAATGAGTTAGCATTTGAGCACTTCAGGTTTCATCATTCTGGTTAAATGTCTGAAAAATGTCTGTTGTTAAAACAAGCTCAACATATTATTACGTTTTATTCTAGGACATTACTCATCCTGAAAAAGGCATTTGCTAACAAGTGGCTAAATGGGACTAGAAACGTTTATATAAATTAGCTGACAATTCGCCAAAATGTAAAATTGCTGAGAAAGAGCCTACAAGACAGTTGCTGAAAACAAATTGTTACCTCCTCTAATTGTTACCTTGTTACCTCCTCAGTTTAGCCTTTTTTAATTTTTCTTTTTTTTTTCCAGTGAAAACTAGCGGTGTAGCAAACATCACTAACCTACGGTGGCCCAGTAGTGCACAACACAATGGAAACAAGTTGCTACACAATGGAAACAAGTGAAATTGAACGTAAACACAATGAAATTATCGCAACACAATGGAATTAGTCTTATGCTTTTGTGTTGTCGCGATTTCATTGTTTTGTGCACTACTGGGCTGCCATACTAACCACATATACAGTAGTTATATCTACTGGATTAATGTTTATTTATAATGTCATGGCAGGACCTTATTCTATATGAACCACTAATATCATCAGGCAAAAAAAAAAAAGATTTCAAGAACTACTTCTGGTGGTTGGTCATCAATGCATTGACTAACTTTCACTAAAGTTTTTTTTTTAAGTTATATAAATGTTAGGACAAAACGTTCTTAAAGTAATGTTTATGGAACATTCTAACTTTTTAAATATTTTATATGCATTGTCATGAACTATGTTCTCAGAACATTCTCAGAATGTCCTTATGATGTTGTTTGTACTTGATGAACGTTCTAGGAAATAATTTTGTAACCTTTAAAGGGGTCATATGATGCTGCTAATAAATTTATTTTTATTATTAAAAAATACATATTTTGTGTATTTGTGGTAATGAAATGTGTTTATGCGGTTTAAGGTAAAAAAAACACATTATTTTCCACATACTGTACATTATTGTTTCTCCTCTATGCCCCGCCTTTCTGAAACGCGTCAATTTTTACAAAGCTCATCGGTCTGAAAAGCAAGGTGTGCTCTGATTGGCCAGCTATCCAGTGCATTGTGATTGGCTGAATACCTCAAGCGTGTGACGGAAATGTTACGCCCCTCACCATACTGTGATGCCTGTGGCAACCACATGTGACGACCCCGGGCTGTACTCCGCTTCGTCCACGGTGAAAGCCGATCCGGCGATCCACAGCGAAGTTGATGTATTTCCTCAGCGACCAGCACGGATCAGCTCCAGGCTTGACGAAGCAGATATCGTCCTCTTTTGGAAGACCAAACAAAGTAGTTGCGCTTTCACAACGAAGCACACAGCGTCTTCACGACATGGCGGCGGCAACAATACTACAGCGAGAATAAAAGTTACGCCTTCTTTCTTTGCGTGAACATTTGGGCGGCGTTATGCAAATCTTCCCACATAGTGAGGTAGACATGTGGGGGCGTGTTAGAACGAGCCGTTTTAGGTAGGTGTGGCTGACTCTTAACTTTTATAAAGAATATCTCTTTGGATTTGAGACTTTAGTCTTTGCAACTTTACAGATCTTCTTTATGCACCAAGAGCTTGTAACACTCCAAAGAGAAAGGAACAATTTAAATCGCATCATATGACCCCTTTAAATAACATCAAAATCACAAAAGAAACTTTTAATATCTTAGAATATTAAAAATATACATTCAAATAAAGTTATATTTGGGGTTAAACAAGTGGGAACGTTGTAAGGAATATTTTTGCAACCTTTAAGTACCGTTCTAATCACGACAAGAAAACTGGACAAAACGTTTTAGAACCATTTCAAAACAACGTTCCCACACCATTTTCATAACCTCACCTGGGTTCTTCTCTTATTTGAGAACGCGTGAATTATGGACGCTCCCTTACACTTTTAGAAAGATTTTACTGCTGTATCTGTATTTAAGCTTCATTAAAATCACAAAAGAAACTTTTAATATCTTAGAATATTAAAAATATACATTCAAATAAAGTTATATTTGGGGTTAAACAAGTGGGAACGTTGTAAGGAATATTTTTGCAACCTTTAAGTACCGTTCTAATCACGACAAGAAAACTGGACAAAACGTTTTAGAACCATTTCAAAACAACGTTCCCACACCATTTTCATAACCTCACCTGGGTTCTTCTCTTATTTGAGAACGCGTGAATTATGGACGCTCCCTTACACTTTTAGAAAGATTTTACTGCTGTATCTGTATTTAAGCTTAAACATAATTTACCATATCATATCAAATTGCTGAGAGACAGCAGAGACAACAATAGGCTACTGTTTAAATTGATGGACGAAATTCTTTAATAAAATGTAGCGAACAGTAGGAAATGATCAATACTATTGGTGCATTATTTCCTGGAGGTGCAAGCTTTGAAGAAGATTCCGTCCCGCACGTATCGAGTTACAGGCTATTTCATCTCCTCACAGAGCGTTCTTGCGTCCAAAAACAGCTCGACATAGTGTAAAAACGCTATTAAAGCTATACGTCTTTTAAAGGTGAGCTGTTTTTTAACTTCACAGAGCGTCTTAAAACGCAACGCGTTAGGAATAAAGAGCAGGACGCGACGTAACAGTCAAAGACGTCCGTCTGACGCATGTGCATGTGTCTAAGCAATTAAACATAGCGTAGACGGAACGCAACCGCACGTTCTGTGTGAACGCCCCCCAGAACGCGGGTCCTTCATCGAGCCACTGGAGGGTGTCCATCCGTCCTCTTACAGTACGTAACCATGACAACAGCCCCGGATGGTGGAGCGCGAGGGTAGCCAGGTGTTGGGTTGCGCAGAGGAAGAGACACCTACGCGATCGCTCCGTACTTTCCCATGCATCCTGCCTTCATCTTCTGCACGCGAGGATCTCTGTCGGGAACCACCATGGTGCATCACTCTGGATCCATACAGTCCTTCAAGCAGCAGAAGGGTCAGTGTGAGCGCTGCTTTTGCGGGGGTTTGCGTGTGAGAACGTGTTTTGGGGGAAAGAGCTGTAGCTCATGTCCCGGTTTGGAGATGCTTTCATGATATGCTCAACTTCACGATCAAGTGTTTGGCGCATATTGGTTTGCTACTGGATGCCACTGGAATATAAGATCGCTCTAATGAATAGATCACGAATCAAACAACTATTGCTTATTTGCGTTTAGATCTCACGGATTTGAATGATCGTGGCATAGGAGAAGTTTTCAAGGCTTTCAAAAACATCTCAATATATATATATATAGTTTTATTTACTATATGCATGTTTTATTTTATTTTATTTTTTCTTTTATGGTCTTTGCTTGATCCCATATTTAAATCTTTAAGCACAGCATTTCTATCAGCAGTCCTTAAAGATTTTCAACAACATCAAGCTCTAATGTAACTTCACTGGATTTATTTTCGAGGCTTTGATAACACATTTAAATATATCCTTATTGAATTCAAATGTTAGAAAACCTTAAAGGAATGCTAAAGGAATTTATATCATAATTTGGTACTAATGTGATCATACTGTAAACACTGGAATTTGTATTCCAAATACAAATATTCATTGTGTGTGTGTGTGTGTTTGTGTGTGTGTGTGTGTGTGTGCGTGTGTATATATATATATATATATACTTGTATTGGTAACAAATTACAGTAAGGTGCATTCGTTACAGTAACATTAGTTAACACAAACTAAGAATGAACAATACTTCTGCAGCATTTGTTAATCTTACTTAATGTTAATTTCAGCATGTACTAATGTATTATTAAAATCACAAGTTGTGTTTGCTAGCATTAGTTAATGCACTGTGAGCTAACATGAACAAACAATGCATGGCTGCATTTTAATTCACTAACACCAACAACTATTTAAAAATTGTGTAATAAATGTATTGTTCATTGCTCATTCATGTTAGTTAATAAATTAACAAATGACACCTTATTCTAAAATGTTACCATTTTATTTTATCGTATATATTCTAATTGTTTTAGTTCATTTGATTGTCTTTGCTCGATCCCATATTTAAACCTGTAAGCTCAGACATTCCATTAGCAGTCCTTAAAGATTTTCTGATCAGGTGTATCTCTCTGATATCTCTCTGTTTTTATATTAGAGCTACTCATCTGCGAAGTTCAACAAGAGCAAGCTCTAATGTAAATGTTTGGCATTTTGGGTTTTGCTTCGCACTGGATGTTGGTTCGCTCTTGTTGTTCTCATATCTGCAGTTTTGGTGATCAGCAACATGAACCATAGGAAAAAAAGACAAAGTTACTGGTAGATCTTGACTCAGGGTTATGGGAAAACACTTTCCATTGAGCTTCCTTCATCTTGTTTAATGGGGTCGCCACACACGCTAAGTGGTCATCTGCCTATTAAATCATACTGTGCTAAAAATCGCTGATTCTGACTGAACTGATGATTTGATTACGGTGAGATGGAAAAGAAAGAGCCAGTTTTGCAGGTTTTAGTAGCTGGCTATGGGATGAAAAGGACAGCAGTTTTGATATTAGAGGCATGTGTTACACTTTGTTTTGATAAAGTGCATTTGTTCCAGTATTTGTTCCAGTAACACAAACAGATATGATTACACTTCTCAGGACGTGGCCAGTGTAAATAAAAGCACTTGAGGAAATATCTCTATAAAATCTCATTACTAGTATTACAGCATGCTATTACGGAGATTGAACTGAGAGATTGAAATGGCTAAACGACTGCATTGTCACTTAGTAACTAGCAGTCTGTGTGTTTGAGCGTAGCTTATTCACAGCACTCCCATCTCATTAAGCAGATCTAGCCTATTTTTGCATCAATCTTCTGCAGTAGTTCAGCTTAGAGAACCAAAATCCATCCAGAACATTGCCTTGTTTCAGTCTCAGACGATACAAGAGTAAATATCACAACATAAATTGTGATTTTAACAATACGTATGATGATACATGTTTGTTTTATGGAAAATTAATTAATAATAATAGAATATACAACAACAATGATAATAATAATAATAATAATAACTGTTATTATTATTATTATTACTACTACTACTAATTGTATTATTATTATTATTACTACTGTTATTATTATTATTGTTAGTATCATTATTAGTAGTATTAGTAGTAGTAGCGTTCTGGATTTTTAAAAATTTTCTTTTAGTTTATTCAAATAATAATAATAAAAATAATAATAATGAAATTGTACTCAGGTTCAGCAATGTAGCCATAATACTAAATAAGGCGTTAAAGTTCTTGTTAACAATGTCTAATATAAATGTGGCCCTATCAACACATTTGAATAATAATAATAATAATAAACATGGACAATAATTTATCATAATAAATAATGATTAAAAATGTTATTATTACTGTTCTGGAATTTATTTTATTTTATAATTAAATATATAATTACATATAAAAGCAAGGATAATCCTGATATTGTGCAGTAGTTCCTGAGTTAATTCACTCAGCCTGATTACTTCGCTGCAGATTTGCTGATACCAAATTGCTATTGCCATTGGGAAAGCTTTACAGGGACAGTAATAGTAACTAAGGGGGGCAGAACCACACCTGTGAGGACACACTTCATTAACAAACCATTCCTCATTTTATCTCTGAAGGTCGTGATTAGAATGAATGGCTCCAGTGTGATGCCATTTCTTGTGCCACAGTAAATTACACAATTCCCCTTTAAGCATAATGACAGTTGCATGTATTTATAGTGCCACTTTGCATCCTCACTACCTAGACCCGACTCTGTCACGGTCATTAGCTATCGATCCAAGAGCGGATATACAGATTATTGCAGGCATTAGAAGCTCTTTAATGACTCACAGTTAATTATTTAGGACTCATGCAGCATGCCAGAACTGAGGTAAGGCCACCGAACACTGTTTTAGGTTTTCACTGGAGACTAGAGCACATTCATGTGCAATTTCAGGTTATTACAGTGAGCAGTCATTCAACAGATGCTTTTATTCAAAGTGACTTCCAGTACACTTATTACACTGCCAAGTCCCTCTGGAACAATGGCTCGCAATCCGTGAAGGTCTCTACAAAGCTAAACTGGGTTTCAGTTAATATGTGCAGTGCAGGGCTAGGAAAGGATCGAGCCGTTTGGGAAGCTGATAGCTTATGGCCCAGTTTTTTTGAGACAGAACTAGTGACCTTCCACTGTTATACAGCCTTATGAGAATAATATAAGAGTATATAGAGTGATAATATGGAAGTCGTAAGACTTTATTGGTACCAAAAATGGACTGGTAAGCTGCATTTGCACTTCAAGGTTAACTGCAGACAATATGGTATGATTTTTGTCCTGTATAATTACATGGGAATGTGTTTAGATTAGTGCTGTCAAACGATTAATCGCGATTAATCGCATCCAAAATAAAAGTTTTTGTTTACATAATGTATGTGTGCATACTGTGTATATTTATTATGTATGTATAAATACACACACATGCATGTATATATTTTGAAAATATTTACATGTATATATGTATATTCATATAATTGATATTATTTATACATATATTTAATAAATGAACATAACATATTTTTCTTAAATGTATACATGCATTTGTGTGTATTTATATATGCGTAAAAATATACACAGTAAACACACATATATTATGTAAACAAAAACTTTAATTTTGAATGTGATTAATCGCGATTAATCGGTTGACAGCACTAATTTAGATTAATGCACTGAAACACTGATCTAGGATACATTTCCTGTATAACAGCATAACTCACTGCTTAACTACCATCACCTAGATCAGGGGTGCCCAAACTCGGTCCTGGAGGGCCTGTGTCCTGCAGAGTTTAGCTCCAACTTGCCTCAACACACCTGCCGGGAAGTTTCTAGCATGCCTAGTAAGAGCTTGATTAGCTGGTTCAGGTGTGTTTGATTAGGGTTGGAGCTAAACTCTGCAGGACACCGGCCCTCCAGGACCGAGTTTGGACACCCCTGACCTAGATAGTCATGACTGTGTTCTGAATCATTAATCATTTTGTTGCGATACAGAATCAGAGTGGTTATTGATGTCAACATGCGTGGTTGAGTAATAACTTAAGCTAATTAACTAGTTTAAGATTGAATAAATGCCAAATTATTGCTGTAAATAATGAACATGGCACCTGAGATCTGAGGACTACTTAGCTATTTTGTTATCTGTTCTTATATTCAGATGTTTGATTTAACAGAGTATCTATTTACACTAAGGGCAATTAGCCCGCCTTGTTGGCAGAAGCTATTCACACTTAACTCCGTCCATTAGCGTGTGATTTGACTGGACCACATTACAAAAAACGGCCGTCGATTAATGACTTCAGTGGCGTAGATGATAAAACTCTGGACACATTTTTATGACGCGATCGACCCGAGTTTGAATATTCCTTTTTGCCGGACTTGCTCTTCTCCCTTTTCACATTTCTTATCACCACGGAAAGGCATGTGTTTTCCATTAAAATTAAGGTCGAAAAGTATTGTGTAGGGTTAGGGTAGGTGTAGGGAGGGCTTTATTGTCCCACTAAGGCAGCATCCATTTAATAATTCTAATAAAAATGATAATTTACACTCAATATGCTATTATTGCATACTGTTGTATAATGTACTACAGTACTGAGGCGCAGATATTTGCCCTATCTGGTCTCATGGCAAAAACGTACCCGGGGGCACTTTTTTGCGAGACAGGAAATACATACCAATACGTACATATCACCGCAGTTTCCAAAAGAAATGAACACTAGAGGCAGTATATCTCCGACACCTTTTATTCCTTGTCACACAAATTTACAGAGTTTCGATTAATAAAGCATAATTTTCACACAATTACTTGAAGAATGCTATGTTATGACTTCAAAACAATTTTAATATGCTGGGAGATTTGAAAACGGATGCTTTTGAATGTTAGCATCACACATATCCAGCTTCATATCTATGGGTTTTCATTGACGGTAGGTTTGTTCGTTAGCTCACGGAGTACGGCGACGTATTTGAGAGGTGAGGAGTATCCCCCGTGTAACAAATCCCGTGTAACTGCGGTTCGACAAAACAGTTCAAATCTGCATATAAGGAAGTTCAAATGGCACGGTTGCATCAACAAATGCGTTTTTATATCAGTTTTGCATTTGTTAACACTATCGCAGAGGTCCCCAACCACCGGGTCGCGACCCACTACCGGGCCGTGGAAGAATTGCTACCGGGTCGCAAGAACGTTCTGGGAAAAATGTGTATAGATATGACATTCATTTATGTTAATGATTGCTCTAATTATTATGTATTTTCTTTGTATGCGATTGATATGGAGTAGCGAAGGAGAAGGAGAGTAGCGTTCGGCACTCACGTGATTCGCAGATTAATTTGCCAATTTACACGTACAAGCAATTTTAAACCACAAGAAGAAGAAACGAAAGACAGCTCAATTCGTTACTCACGCGCAGTTCTTGTACACAATCAAAGCACGCACAAGCATAGAGATGTGTTTCAGACAGCGCGAAATACCGAGTTGCGTATAGGCTACATACACATAAAATTAGCCTATGTCAAAAACCCTTCACAGCATTGTCATTCTCTGTGCTTTAAATATTTTTTTTCTTGCTTATCCGAAAAAATAGTCCGATCTGTGACAAAAAAAAACACAATATAATGCGTTGAACCTCTCTATAATGCTATTATAATACTATATAATAGCTTAATATATATATATAGGTTTAGGGTTGGGTTTGGTGTAGGGCGTATTTCCAACACAATAGAGCATTAACTTTTAACGACAGTCTCCGGATATTTGAATTCTGAACCGCCGCAATACGTACCTGAAGCAACGTAATAAAACACAGCAATGCATACCTATATCAATGTACTAAAAACACAGCAATACGTACCTATATCAATGTACTAAAAACACAGCAATACGTACCTATATCAATGTACTAAAAACACAGCAATACGTACCTATATCAATGTACTAAAAACACAGCAATACGTACCTATATCAATGTACTAAAAACACAGCAATACGTACCTATATCAATGTACTAAAAACACAGCAATACATACCTATATCAACGTAATAAAAACACAGCAATACGTACCTATATCAACGTAATAAAAACGTCCCAGGGTTGACGTATTGAACCCGTGCTTTAGCGCCACTCAGTGGAAAAAATATACCTCATTGTCATGTTCTAGCCTGGTTACATTTGTCTTTCAATAAAAATCAAAAATTTTATGCCCTTAATGTTGTGGCAGTGTTATCGAAAATAGTATCGAATATTGATATTTTTCAAGGTATCGTATCGGATTTAGAAATTCCAGTATTGTGACAACACTATATTTGAGAGTGTTTCACATGAAAATACTATTTCAGTCTTTCTATGTCAACATTTCATGCTTGGTGTTACTTGCCATTTCTCTGTAATTTTGTACAATTTACTAACAATTTATGAGTGAAAATAGTTCATAGACCAAATTTTACTTTTATTATTAACAGTTTACATAATTCACACTTGTAACGTCATGTCCCAGAAGTGCAATTCACCAAAACGATCAACCCGCATTAATGCCCCTTTCACACAATATGTGTAAAACAAGCTTGAGTTAGTCTTAATGATACATTTTCATTCCAAACAAACCCAGATGTTGAAAAAGCAACAACAACCTGGTCTTTAGCCTGGCCAAGCTGAGAAAACAGCCGACAGACCAGACTGACTGACCTGAGATACCAGCAAACTAGTACTGGCTCATTTAAACTGTTCAACTGCTTTTGCTGTCAGCAGTGATGTTCCAGTTCTGCATCAAAGAATGACCCTGAATCTTCTGCAGATGCCTGACTAAAAGCCAAATATCCACTGACCCCAGAACCTCGCCTGTCTCAAGTGCTTAATGATGAAATAACTACAGCAGGAAACCGGCATTCTACCTCTTCCTATCTTTGTCTTTCTTGTTGCGTTCTTGTTTATGTTTTGAGGGTTCCTCCAACATTTTTGATTTTTTTGTCTTGACACATCTGTGCAGTTAAATGAAAACAGGATTTTGCCCAAACAGTGCATGCCCTTGACATAAGAGTGATGTGTGGAGACTGCAGAGGAAGAAATGTCCCAGTCAGGGAAGGTGAGATGTGATGGGAATAGAGAGAAAGAGACTCTTTGATGTTTAGGCATCTGCAGAAGAGTGGATTTATATTCAGTTATGTCCACATCAAAGCATGTTTGGCCACAGACTCCTTGACTGGCTTGCAGTGTATCTTATCACATTATTACAGAAATACGCAGTGTCAGGATAATGCATTTTGAGTATTATGTTCTATGCAAATCGTACCATTTGAGTGTTGATAATAGATATTACACTAATTAATGCTCTCAGAATACAATTCCATAATTAATGAAAATCTGTCATTTTACATTTAATCGTGAAAGCGTGAGATGAATTTTCGGCTAATGATAATTGTAGGAAGTGTGACAGACAGCTGAGGATGGGGTTTATTATTTACCACATAGAATTGAAGTGGATCTTTTTAACTTTTTATCTTCAATTTGAGGCATTTTTGCTCAGCGAAAACAAAAAATGCTCTCCCAAATTTCTGTTTTCATGTTGTAGTGTAGACAGTGAAAAATGAAATTTGAAAATGATGATGCCCTGTTGTGCCTGCTATCCAGTTTTTTTTAGTGTTGTTAAAGATAAATGTTACATTGTACTATCTTTATATTACATTCTGATAGAAAATGTATTCACAATTGATAACCTGTGGCATAACATGAGATCAGTTGTGTGTTAAATCATACATGGAATGGCGATTTTTGTGTGACCTGGACACATCAGTGGATAATAGACAGCTGAGGATGGGGTTTATTATTTACCACATAGAATTGAAGTGGATCTTTTTAACTTTTTATCTTCAATTTGAGGCATTTTTGCTCAGCGAAAACAGAGTTTTTTGAAAATGCTCTCCCAAATTTCTGTTTTCATGTTGTAGTGTAGACAGTGAAAAATGAAATTTGAAAATGATGATGCCCTGTTGTGCCTGCTATCCAGTTTTTTTAGTGTTGTTAAAGATAAATGTTACATTGTACTATCTTTATATTACATTCTGATAGAAAATGTATTCACAATTGATAACCTGTGGCATAACATGAGATCAGTTGTGTGTTAAATCATACATGGAATGGCGATTTTTGTGTGACCTGGACACATCAGTGGATAATGGGATATTTTGATAATGCAATTGTGCCAGAAAAAATAATTTTGTTACTGTATGTCTGGTCTCTCTGTATAATTTTAGTGAGCTGTTATGAAGTTACATGCACATGTGCAGTAAGATTGTTGTGGATGGAGAGCAATTCCAAACAAAAACATTGTTCGCATAATATGATCCCTTTAAATATAAATACGAAATTAGGGAATATTAACCAAACAACCAGAAAAGTGGGAAACCATCCAACTACACTATAACTTAAATGTAATAAGTCTAAAATAAACAGCAACACTAGTTTTAGGCTTATAAAAGAACTGCATGACTAATTTTAATTGCATGCCTGCTCATGCTCATTCTCAGCCAGAATCCACTGAATAAACACTTCTAGCACAATTTTAACAATACATCACCATTGCTTGGACATGGGAATAAGAGTCAGGCTGACACAGATGTCACCCATCCTATAGTAAAATATACAATATACTGTAAAAAAAAAAAACTGTAAACTTTACAGTAAAAAACAGCAGCTGTGGTTGCCAGAATTTTACCGTAAAAATATGGTAGCAACATTTTAGGTTTTATGGTTTTAACTTAAATTTACAGGTAAATACAGTAATTTATAATTAATTCAAACAAACACTAAACACGATCATGATAACACACATGCAACTTATATAATGCAATAAACATTAATTTAACAACATTAGATGTAACATGCAACCCTATTCTACAAAACTAATAAGAAAATCTAAGAAGAAACAGTTATTTAAAAAAAAAAAAAAAAATTTAATTTGAAATGTAACACAGGGAATTCTGGGAATGTCAGTTTACGGTTATTCACTGTAAATTATATGTTCTTTTTTCACTTCCAAAAATGGTATACTACCTTAAAATTGCATGTAATGTCCAATACAATTTTTCACCGTAAATAGTAGGGGAACGTACCGTTAACCATTTAACAGTCATTTACCGTTAAGTTCATGGTCATTTTTACATTGTGTATCCCTGTTGCATGACCTCAGTTAAAGCAGTGTCTCCAACCCTATTCTACAAAACTAAAAAAGAAAATCTAAAAGAAAACAGTTATTAAAAAAAAAAAAAAAAACATAAAATTTGAAATGTAACGCAGGGAATTCAGGGAATATCAATTTACGGTTATTCACTGTAAATGATATGTTCTTATTCACTTCCAAAACGGTATACTACCATAAAATTACATGTAATATCCCATACAGTTTTTCACCGTATATAGTAGGGGAACTTACTGTTAACCATTGAACAGGTTTTTACTGTAGCATTTTTACAGTCTTTTACCGTTAAATTCACGGTCATTTTTTACATTGTAGCTTTCAATGTTGATATATAAAGTTGTACATCCAATCAATTTTCCTAGACTTGATTAGGAAAGCCACACACCTGTCTATATAAGACCTTACAGCTCACAGTGCATGTCAGAGCAAATGAGAATCATGAGGTCAAAGGAACTGCCTGAAGAGCTCAGAGACAGAATTGTGGCAAGGCACAGATCTGGCCAAGGTTACAAAAAAAATTTCTGCTGCACTTAAGGTTCCTAAGAGCACAGTGGCCTCCATAAACCTTAAATGGAAGACGTTTGAGGTTTTTACTGTAGCATTTTTACAGTCTTTTACCGTTAAATTCACTGTCATTTTTGTGTGATACCAGCTACTGACTTCTTCATCAAAACTCTTTTCAGCCACAGACCTTGCACACTTTGTCAAATCCAGTGTGTAGTTCCTCCTCGGCAGCACTCATACTGTACAAACTGACCTGGCTCATTTGGAGCATTTGTTTCAGAACCTGGTGCATTTTCATCTTTAGTTTGGTTCATTTAGGCATATGTGAGCACAGCAATCGTGTGTGTGTGTCTGCACCAAAACAATTGGTCTGAGATTGCCTGAATGAAGTGTTCTCAGCACGATGGAAAACAAACTCTGGAGCAGTTAGAATGTGGTGAACAAAACAATCCAAGCCTACAGATCAACAAACCAACCTGCACTGTAAAACAAAATCTGTGACATTTACGGTAAAATACCGGCAGCTGGGGTTGCCAGAACTTCACTGTAAAAAAATATGGTAGCAACATTTGAGGTTTTACAGACTTAACTTAAATTCACAATAAAATACTGTATTTCATTAACTGATGTAATATTAATAAACCAACATATTGAAGCACTAATATCTGTTTTGAACCATTGTAATGCACTGATAACCACCAAAAACTGGTGGTGATGAGAAAGTCACATGGTGAACCAAAGCTCATCACAAACAGCTTTTCTACGAGCTGAGGAGGGCAATATTTATATATATAGAAGGTGCACAGTGTCATTCACACAAACACTAAACCCCATCACGGTGACACACATGATACTGAAATAATGCAATAACATTCATTTAACAACATTAGATGTAAGATAAAACCCTAAAAAAAACTAAGAAGAAACAGTTATTTAAAAAAACAAACAAAAAAACCCCATAAAATATGAAGTGTCATGCAGGGAATTCTGGGAGTGTCAATTTATGGTTTTTCACTGTAAATTATACAATTACTTTTTCTTTTTCACTTCCAAAAAAAAACATATTTTTAACAGTATTTTACTGTAAAATTACATTAAATGTAATTACATTTATTCATCGTACATAGTATGGAAACTTACTGTTAACCAGTTAACAGGTTTTTACTGTAGCATTTTTAAATTCTTTTACTCTTAAAATCACAATAATTTTTTACAGTGTGTATCATAATTCATAATGGGAAATGCGTTATGTAAAAGTCAACAGTGTCTATTTTGTGGGTGAGCATATTAATTATTGCATTGAAAAGCAAAAAGATATATACCTCTTTGCAGTGTTTTGGGAAAGTTACTTTTAAAAGTAATGCATTACAATATTGCGTTACTCCTTTAAAAAGTAATTAATTGCATTACTTTTAATGGAAAGTAATGGGTTATATTACTTTTGCGTTACTTTTTCTCTGGGCTGTTTGTTTTTAATATAAAAAGGTTCTATTTTTAGCAGATGTAAAAGACCTTTCACACCAAAAGTGAAATGAATAAGCCTCAGGCTGAAGGAAATGTAAATTCACATCTCTACAGTAGAGAACGCAACTCAAACAAACCTTTCAGCTGTGCTGCCATTCTGGATTGCATGAAGAACATGTTGCCAGTAAGTTACTGTAATTAAGATTTACAGTAGCAAACTGTATTTGGTTTACAGTTGCAAAATGTACTGTTTTACAGTAAATCACTATAAAAATCCAATTCATCAGTATACTACTGTAATTAATTCATTTTAATATATTTCATTAGATTTTACATTTTTATATATAATTCATTTTATTTTTACCCTGTACTACTGGCATTCAATTAAAACAGACACAATAATGACAAAATATCAAATTCTTTATTTAAAACATTGCATGTATAACACTTATAAATACAGTCTTTCAATGCTGGAACAGTGCATCTTAATTTCCCCTGTCTTAGGACATTTTGCAGTGTGCATTATGTCGTATCATCTGGATTTATCCTAACAAAGAATCTTTAGGCAACAGAAACACAATGGGGAAAAAAGATAAGCAGCCAAAGAATACATAGCCATCTGCAAAACCCAGGTGCTGCTCCAAAACGTGGCCACCACCTTTGCTCACCATCCACTTTGTTAGTGACAGAAATGTCTTCTCTGAAAAACAAGTAGAAATGGCACACTTTTAAAAGGCAAACCCCATATAGAATACACAAATCTCTCAAAACCATAGTTGTTCTCTTACCATGAATTATCAGTCTCAGGGTGGCTGGCCTGCTCATGTCTTTCTTGATGCTTCATTGCAGTTGCCTTTAAAACACAAATATAAAAAAATGCAGTAAATCTTAAATTCCATTAAAAACTATAACAAACAAATTCTAAAACTAGAAAGGCAGCTAGCCATAAAACTTCTTTAACCTAGCTAACATACCATTTCATTTTCTCAATAGGCTACTGGCCAACATTAACTACTAACACCTGAACAAAATTTCACATTAGTTAACTTAATGTTAATACAAGATAACCATTGCTCGTAAAAGTAATTTTAATTTGGTAATTCAATAAGCTGACAAAAGTCGTTTGAAAGGACAGCGCAGTTTACCATAGTAAAGTTTGTTACCGCTATGTTGACGGGTAAATGTTACTAGGTTAAAGTGTAAAAATGTTGACACAAACAAACAGACAAAGGTACATATATTTTTTTTACCTTGCTTACAGGTCTTATTCTCTCGTAAGGTGCATCGACACACAGCGCAGATGTTCTCCGGAACTCTTCCACTCTCGCGGGTTCATCCTCGGGCAAAACCCATGGCACTGCTGCGCTGGTTCGTGTCTTCCTCGGACGCAAGTGGCATCTCGACTCGACAAAAGACAATATAGAACCCATTATACTATCTACAGTGGATGCGGACAGTAAAGTGATGCCCCGGTATATTTCTGACGCACAGATGTACTCCAAGCCCTCGCGCTGTTTCTGACACGAAGGACAAATGGATTTTCCAATCATTACAAGCGATGTAACATCCAGTGTAGTCAGTCACAAGCTGTTGCTCGGTGTTGTAGACACGGTGTAAGTCAAATCTTGTCAATCCAAATGTGAGAAATTAGGAAAATAAAGCAACCTCAATAGAATGGCGCCAAAGAGGCCGTTACGGCAAATACAGTAGTATACAGCAATTTTAAAAAATGTAGTAAGTCACTGTATGTGGGGTTTGACGTCACAGAAAATTCCCATGATGCAAAGGGTATTACAGTTATTTACTGTAAAGCGAATTTGCAGTATTATACTGGGTGAAATTACAGAAATGTCTAACAGTGTTGCTTATTAGTATGGTTGAACTGGATCATCGAAGGTCAGCGGCAAAGACATTGGTTATTAAAATGCGTTTATTTACTGTATTTATACTTCACTATTGCAGGTTTGCGTCATATTCAATTCAGATAGAAATACTTTATATTTCACTGTTTTTATTCATTTTGAGGGATTCTGTAAATACATGATCACATTTAGTCTAGAACTACAGTAACATCATGTTCACACAGCGCACTCAACACCTCTGCGCTTACTCCACATGCAGACAGGAGAGCAATACATGGGAAAACAAAGTAACTGCTGTTACTTATTTGTAAAAGTAGCTCAGATATTTTCTTGTAAATTAAGAATGAATGTGTTACTTTACTAGTTACTTGAAAAAAGTAATCTGATTACATAACTCACATTACTTATGTGAGGTAATGCTTTACCCCCAACACTGATTGTAACATTTTAATTCCCTTGTTTTGGAACAAAGTGATCAATCTACTGGTACAAATGCCCTTAGTTTCCCAGTGGACTGATACAAACGTGGGTAACACCTTATTTTGATAGTCCACTTTAGACATTCTACTAACGGTAAGTAACTTTGCAACTATATGTCAACTAGCAGTCATTAGAGTTTTAGTAGACTGTCTGCTTAATATCTTCTAACACTTTATTTTGATGGGTCCACAACATACAACATACTGACTATAAGAAACTTTGCAAGTATATGTCAACTTATTCTACTAACCCTAAACCTAACCTAACAGCCTACTCTGAGAGTTAGTAGACATGTAGTTGCAAAGTTACTTATAGTTAGTAGAATGTCTAAAGTGGACTATCAAAATAAAGTGTAACCCAAACGTGTATCCTGACTCCAGGAAGTTGCACAGCAGTGAGCCACTTTAATAGGAACCGGCAATTTCAGACAACTTTTGCTATTTTAGGAGCTATATATATATATATAAATCTGATAGTATATCACAATCTGTGAATGTGCCATCTCTGGGTTACATTATGTACAATCTGATGAAAACTGGATTATTGAAACCCAAACATGAAATTTAACAACCAAACAAAAAAACAGCCAGAACTAGAGACCAACACACTTTAATTCAAGAAGAGCCACATGTGGTAGAGACATGAGGAATGTGATGAGAAGAAGAAATAAGATCTAATACCAACCTGTGCCAAATAACCAACATTTCTCAGCTGCTGCCATGAGACGTATAATAGCTACTGTACTGACATCTTCAAACCATTGAAGACTCAGTAGAGCACCAAAATCAATTCCAACCAGCACAATAACCCAAAGCAATAAACTGATATATGCCTCAGCGGCGGTGATAATTTATATGCCTCACTACAGAAGACGAGCAAAAAGCATCAGAATCCTCTTTTGAAACAAAGACTGGAAGCCATAATAAAGATTTCACTGTTAAAGAAACCACGCCATATGGATAAACTCCTAGATGATTTTGGTCCAGAAATGTGTGATCGAAAAGCAAGCGGTTAGTTAACACAGGATTCTGGCTGTTCTGATCTATTGCAGTGTGGCACAAACAGATTGGCCAGACACAAGGACTTCCTGCTACATGGGCCACTCTCCAGCAACTGTGAGTTTGTAGGAGGCTGACGATATCAACGTCTCTGTGCTTGGTACCACATTCAGCTCTGGCTCTCTTGACTGCATATATGCTCAAGCTATATGCTCGATGTAATAGATAGGACAGGTGCGTTTTTATACTAGGTATAGGTTGCTAAAAAGAGAGGACCCACTTTCAGAGAGACATGGCTTTCTCCACAGGGGAGCTGTGAATGTGCCTTTTTCTGTGTCAAAGCAAGGGTGTGTGTGTTTGTTGCAGAACATCCCATGAGCCACAGACTTGCCACCTGTCATGTTACATAACGCACAGATGGGGAAGAGTATCGCCGTAGATCACGGACACCAGACAGACCAATGGATTGATTATTTAAAACAACAACCTGTGACCTGTGATTGTCAAAAATGTGTTCTAGCAGGGACTTTTATAAATTAATGTGTGAATAGTATAAATAGCCTAATTAGTTTTCATGGTCATTGGGGAAAAAATTAAATAAAATATGTATGTATATATACAGTATATATATATATATGACTGGAAAATTAATGGAAATTATTAAAATGGAAAAATTATGGTACCGAATAGGACCAGAAATTGCTCTTTGTGAACTTAGTCCACTATAAAAGTCATGGGAATTACTTGCTCAAAAGTCTTGGGAATACCAAGATTAATACAAACATCGATTATCTGACCTTGTTAACACGTTTCTTTATGATAAAAACAAAGTGTACATTTTTTCTGCAAAAAATAAATAATAAATATCCAATGTTTCCAGGGAATTTATATTTAAACTTCAGCTTTAAAGTTTTTTTTTTTCTTTTGGAAATATTTGATATAAATTGTTCGCATAAGTACATTAATTTATACCAGATTTCTATGGATTAATCGGGTAGAAATAGCTCTTTAAAAGTAATAAGTGATGGTTACCACTTTGTACACTTTGCAGACCAGAAAATCTATATTTAATCTATGTTTCAGGACCAGTATTAGAGAGAACCAACAAATAGTCACACACTTTGACAGCATTTGTAATACAATAATATTACTTATTCCAGGTGAAATTCATTTGATATTATTGACTAAACTAGGGTTTAGCAAGGAAGTAAAAGATTTGTATATGATGGCAAGGGAATACATGAGTAGACATTCGGTTACAGGGGAGACTATGACATTGTTTGATAGGACTGAAAAGTAATAGAGGAGAGTGATGATACTGTAATCTCCTGTCTTCATGTTTCAGCACGTCACTGACTGGCTTGTGTAATTCTGTGCTGAACAGTTAAGCTCTAAACGTGCCATCTGTTACTAGCTACACCCTAACTTAAGGCGCAGTGTGATTGAGAAATTTCAGTTCTGGAGACGATAAAAACAATACTCACATGAAAAATCATGTTTTGGAAGTTTGTCACAATTTTTAAAGGCATAGTTGACCCAGAAATGAACATTTATTGAAAACGTACTCACCCTCGGGCCATCCAAGATGGAGATGAGTTTGTTTCTTCATCAGATTTGGAGAAATGTAGCATTGCATCACTTGCTCACCTGCAGTGAATGGGTGCCGTCAGAATGAACAGTTGATAAAACACCACAATAATCCACACCACTCCTAACATTCTGTGAAGTTGAAAAGCTTGTTGTTTGTAAGAAACAAAGCTATCGTTAAGATGTTTTTGACGTCAAACCGTTGCTTCCAGCCAAAACACGAATTCATAATATCACTTCCTCCATTGAAAAAGTCCATCTCCTAATGTCTCTGACATAAAAATCCACCCATATATTTGTTTAGTGTTGTTTTGGTTTGATCTGTGCAGATTTCTCGCCTGATTCAGACAAGATGACTTTTTCACTGGAGAAAGCCGTTTTTGTCTTCACAAGACGTTAACAGATGAACTGGAGTGGTGTGGATTATTGTGATGTTTTTATCAGCTGTTTGGACTCTCATTCTGACGGCACCCATTCACTGCAGGTGAGCAAGTGATGGAATGCTACATTTATCCAAATCTGACAAAGAAACTAACTCATCTACATCTAGGATGGCCTGAAGGTGAGTAAATTCTCAGCAAATTTACATTTTTAGGTGAATTATTCCGGTAATTATTCCGTTATTTAATTAATGAAATTCATTAAGTACTAAAATATATAGTTCATCATGACATGTACATAAGGTTATTTGTGCTTAAGTAAAATGTGAAGCTATTGAGTTCACAGTATGATTAAAAAGTTTCATTTATTATTTTAATATTATTATGTATGTATTTATTTTCACAATACAAATAACTTTATATTGTGATTTACCATTACAAAGATATACATTTGCTCATGCCACCTACTCATATTTTGAAGCTAGTGATTTTGCATTGTGTTGAGACCAAAGTTACAGTCCAGACTGATGGAAATCGAATTGATTAAACTCACAAATAATTCATTTAGGCTGCATTGCACTTTGCTAACAATATCACAGCATCAGTCTAGCGGCTGTAAATCACGTGCATCTGAAAAAGCCTCAGTCGAGCTCCTCTAAATCTGATCATCAGCCAGCAGCCCCTTAACGTCCCGTAAAGACTGGCTCTGAGAGGGGTGTAGAGTTACCCAGCCCACTCTGCCGCTCTGATCTATAAAAAGCATCTGTTAGTGGGGCAGGGCGATGTAAAACTCCTGTGTGCCGAGAGCGGTGGGGAACCAGAGATGAATTATGCAAGGTTTTCAGACAGGGAAGCCCACTGACCTCATTTCCTTCACTCTCTTCACTCTCTCGTGTGTCGTGTCCCTCAAGCAAGGAAAGCTCTTTATTTCAACTTGCATTTTTTTGAACATTTTCCTAAATCCTTATTTTGTTCTGTAGCTCTCCGCTACTTTTCAGATAGCAGTGCATCTTTATTTTTCCTTTTTTTGGTTACAGTAGAATAAAAATAATGTCCTCAATCGTAGTCTAGCCATATTCTAGCTCTTAGCTCGGCCCTACATGCATTATATCAACACTAATCCAGCTGCATTAGTCAATTTGTTCAACAGCTGTCCTCACATGACATTTGGCTGAATTTCATGAAGCCTGTCAATAACACACAATATGTGTGTGTGAGAGAGTGTGTGTGTGTGCCAGTCTTCAGGCAGTCATTTCTTATAATATGCAATAGTGCAGCTGATAACTCTATGGTATTTATTGCAGTCAGTGGATCTGTTTAAAATGCAGTAAATGCAAAACACCTAAATGTTAAACTGTAAGTCATCTTGAGATATTTATATACAGTAGAATTATTTAGGGTCATAACTTGCCTGAGTAGAAACTATATCGAAAATGTATAATGGTATAAAGCCAACATCAAAAATGTTAAATGCATTTTTTTTAACACATGCAGGAATACACTATGTAGCATTTCACACGTGAACAGCACACAGCTGTACTTGGGTTATATGCAACGAGACTCTTGATCTGTTTAGAGTAACTCTTTATCTTTATTATTGTGGTCAATTGCAGGTTTGAGGTTGAGAATCGAACTGTCCAGGTGGGACATGTGCGTGAGCGTGCAGCAGGAACACACACACACACACACGCTGATAATCTCACTCAATCACAAGGTCCTGTTGGCTTTGCCTCCGTGGATAAATCCAGGATTGCAGATTTTTTTGCCCCTGGCACAGCAAGCATGGCGCTGCACAAACAGCAGTGTTTGTTTCCTATGGGAACATTTATTATGTGACTTCTTTTTCTCACGTTTTCAGTTGGTGGTGAAGATGTGCTTGATAAGATTACACAGAACAGCAGCGCTAAAAGACTGGACTGAATCCGACCAATATACACTTCACCGTCTATATCTCTTCCTCCGTTCCTCTGCATTACTGCCTCTATGGAATATTTATGTATAGTGTTGCACATTGAAATTGTTGTGTTGCACTCTCGTTTTTACTTAATTCTTCACTTTAACTTTCATATAAAGCATAGGATTATATTTCTCTTTCTGACAAACCAGTATGAGCTTAGAGCTAGAGATTAAAATCAGGATCAAATAAGCTTTTATATATTTATATAAACATACACAATGAGTTCACCAGAACTCCTACAACAGCATGAGTAGACATGTAGGATGTCTGTCTCAGTTATATGCCAACATGAAAATCAAAACTTTTTTTTTTCATTGATTTTGTGGACAGTTATTTTAGTTTATTTTTAGTTTTAACACGAGCTAAACAGAATTTCACACTGTAGACTCATTTTAAAGAGGGCTCAGCACTGTTTTAACCCTGGTAGAAAGCAGGGTTAACACTTATTTTACTGTGCAAAATGTAAGCAGTGGGAAACAATGCAGTGCTAGAATGTTATGTTGTTGTTTTGCAACAGACAATCAATCATAAACTGCCTCAGTGCTCACCTCATTAAATATTCATGTGTTTTGAACAATCTCAGAAACTTTCATGCTGTGTTCAGTTTATGTTCAGTGTGAAATCTCAAAATCTGGCAACCCAGGATTAATTAAAAAATTTTTGTGGTAATAGCAGAGTCATTCCACGAAACCGATACGATTTGAGTCCCTCTGACCTTTTTAAGTGTATTTTATCTATTGGGTCCCCAAAATCTATTTTTAAAAGCTTTTTGTATTAATTGAAATGTCTCCTTTAATAAGGTTAAAAAACATGACATACATTTTATCTTTATATTAGAAATTATCTTGTTTTTTTCAGTTGACACCACCTATTTTGTCATGTCCCTCATGGCCTTCTATGAAAGTGTACTTGGGATATGAATAATAAAATTAGAAAAAAGTCCA
>NW_015506592.1:139699-140441 GCF_001515645.1 Sinocyclocheilus grahami
TACATAATTTCTTAATATCATGCATGCCTTGTGCTCTCCTGTTATTCACTACATTTAGAGCAGTGGTCATTTTGAGCAAAAAATCACAACCCCGTCACACTCAACCCTGTTACTTATTCGCTCATAACAGGGTTGTGAGATTGTGATGGGGTTGTGTTTTTAACACTTTGGTTTTGAAGTTAATCAGTAATTTAAATGAATTATTATATTTGATCAAGAGTCTTATACCACATGCATATGTTAAATGTAGTAATGTCCATGTTAAAGCTGTGTGTGCATATGTGTGTTCTGCCTAGACTTTCACATCTCAGTGTTAAGTAAATTGCTCTGAAAGAATATTTGATTTAATGATATCAATTTAAACATCTACAGACATCTATGAGTATCGTGCACACGGCACGACTAAATGCTGATCCTAAAAAAAAGGGAGAAATACCTGCAGAATGAATGCCAGAGATGGAGAAAAAATTTAGAGACAGGGAAAAAGAAAGGAATCAATGAGTTAAGTGAAAGACAACAGCGGCTGAAGCATAGAAAGTGGAGAGCAGCTTACAAAAGAAGCAAGGAGAGGAGAGAAGCACTGAGGAACTTAACCACTCCTCCACAAAGTCCAGATCATGCCCCAGAGCAGTATCCATGTCCAGGATCTTCCAGGTAGAGGAATGAGCAGTTAAGGGTGTAAGAAAACGACTAGGCTGAGTGTTAGAAAGTGTTATTAAATTAAAAGTGTAGTTAATAAGTT
>NW_015506592.1:140620-196782 GCF_001515645.1 Sinocyclocheilus grahami
TTCAGACTGGGCAGAAGGTTCACCTTCCAACAGGACAATGACTCTAAACACACAGCCAAGATAACAAAGGAGTGGCTACGGGACAACTCTGTGAATGTGCTTGAGTGGCCCAGCCAAGAGCCCAGACTTGAATCATATCTAACGTCTCTGGAGAGATCTGAAAATGGCTGTGCACCGATGCTCCCTATCCAACCTAATGGAGCTTGAGAGGTCCTGCAAAGAAGAATGGGAGAAACTGCCCAAAAATAGCATCATACTTAAAAAGACTTGAGGCTGCAATTGTTGCCAAAGGTGCTCCAACAAAGTATTGTTATACTTATGTACATGTGATATATATATATATATATTTATCAATTTCCAAAGATTTCAAATAAACTTGTTTTACATTGTCATTATGGGGCATTGTTTGTAGAATTTTGAGGAAAATAATGAATTTAAGACATTTTGGAATAAGGCTATAACATAACAAAATGTGGAAAAAGTACAGTGCTCTGAACACTTTCCAGATGCACTGTATTCAGCAGGCTTTAGTATAGCAAAAGTGTGAGATTTTATGTAACTTTTATATTTACAAATACTGAATTAGTGTGAGGGACATCTTATTAATAGGAACATGTTGATTTCATTACAAATACATTTTATAAACATATTCAGAGAGCTCCCATAGTGTCCATAACAGGGTTGAAGACTAATAGTGCCCATATCTTAAAATAATGACCAATAAAAATAGGGATTTGATGCCTGAGGTGGGAAAATATGTTTTTCTGGAAGTTAAATATGTCATTAATGTTGTGGGGTGTTCAGAAAAGTAATACTTTTGGGTAAAAAATCTAAAAATGTGAAAGCCCAAATTGTACCGGTTTCGTGGAATGACTCAGCAGTGTTTAAAACACTGCTCTCTTAAGAAACAGTTGAGTCAGATGTGTCTTGAAAAGAGGCATTGTATTGTGTTCATTAACATCTATAGCTGCTTTTCTACTGAAATTGCCTGGAACAATTTGTTCCAGGAACTTTTTCCCCCCAGACCTGTTGCTATCTGCGTTTCCATCGCAATCTAAAATACAGTGAAAATTAGGCAAATAGTCTGGTGACGTAGGTCTGCGCGCCTTTCTCAATAACAAGTACGCAAATTTCGGACTTGCGTCCTCGGTTTGGACTTCGCGAGTTTGACTTGGGAGTGTGAACTCCGGAAGTCCGGTAATTCTGCAAATGGAACAGCAGTGTAGGCTACTTGATAACATCAGCCAGCTCACATTGGCTACTGCAATTTTCACGAGAATGTTCTGGAAAGTGATTTTGAGCCTCTCTGTGATAGTGTACCACAAGGCGTCGCTCACTAGTGGATCTCAGACTTCTGGAGGGGATGTAGATTTGTAGTAGTGAGTGGAAGTAGGCTGGTGCTGAGCCTGTGGCTGTTCTATATGCAAGCATCAATGTCTTGAACTTGATGCGAGTCGCAACCGGTAGCCAGTGCAAGGAGATAAAGAGAGGTGTAACATGGGCTCTTTTGGGCTCGTTAAAGACCAGTCGTGTTGCTGCATTCTGAATCATTTGTAGAGGTTTGATTGTGCTTGATGGAAATCCAGCCAGAAGAGCATTGCAGTATGATATTCTTTCATCCATGCTGAGATGTCCTCCAGGCAGCCTGAGATCCATGCAGCTACCACTGGATCATCTGGTTGAAATGAGAGATAGAGCTGTGTGTCATCAGCATAGCAATGGTAGGAGAAGCCATGTGTCTGTATGATGGGACCCAGTGATGTTGTGTATATGGAGAAGAGGAGGGGTCCAAGAACTGATCCCTGAGGAACCCCAGTGACAAGTTGATGTGCTTTGGATACCTCCCCTCCCCAAGCCACCCTGAAAGACCTACCAGTGAGATAGGATTCAAACCAGCGGGTCTATAAGAGAAGTGTTTAATGTAGGTTTTTTGAACAGTGGGGTTACCCGAGCCTGCTTGAATGCAGTGGGGAAGGTGCCTGTGAGGAGAGATGTGTTGAGGGTGTGTGTGAGTGCTGGTAAGAGTGTAGGAGAGATTGCTTGGAGAAGGTGTGAGGTGATTGGGTCCAGAGGGCATGTTGTAGGATGCTGGAGAGGAGAAGTTTTGATACTTCTGCCTCAGTGAGGGGACAGATGGAGAAGATGGGAGTTTTAGCAGTGGGTGTGGTTGATTTGAAGTCCTGTGTGTGTGGGGCTGAGAACTGACTACTGATTGTTCTAGTTTTGTCTGTGAAGAATGTGGCGAAACGTCAGCTGTTATAGAAGTGGTGGGAGGTGGTGGAGGGGGACAGAGGAGAGAGTTTGCTCCGATGCTCACGAAGAACATCGGATAACCAGGGGTTAGAAGGGGTAGCCCGTGCTGGCCTGGAGGAGATAGGACAAATATCCAAGAGGTTAAAGTAGAGCATAAAGTGTCAGTTGCTGCTTCACATCCAGATATGAGAAATGGGTAGGTATGTCATGATGTCATTAATGACAGTTCTGTATTAATGTTGTTGAAACGATGGAAGTGCAACCATGTTACATCAGTTTTGAGAAACAGCCATGACTAGCTAGTTAATTTTTCTAATAAAGCATCGTGCAATGTTGGTTAAGCATCTTGTACAGAAACAGAACACTCTAGGAACCACATAACAAAACATAGAAAATAACCACTGATAACACACATATTGGTGGTGGAGAGTCATCTTCAAATGAAAGTAAATATCTACTTTGTTATGCAGCAAAATGGGTTACAAGCAGATTTTCTCCCAAAGTATTTCTCTCTTGAGTCTCGATCCCAAGATGCTACAGGAAGAAGATATTTTAGGGCTGAGAATTTGAAATTCAAGAGCCTTGTCCTGAATTTTGAGTACTTAAGATGTGAGAGAATCTTAATTAATTCAGTCCTGCATACGTTGCATATGTGTTTGAACTTTCTGTGTATCTCTCTGTGTGTGCTTTGGGTTTTACACTCTGAATCACTGCTTCTTGTTTCATGTTAGCTCTATTTAAAAGGCCATTCGTGGGTTATGAGTGGGTTAGATTGATGCAGCCGTCATGGACAAGGTCACTATGAGAGGAATTCCACATCAGCTCTATCTCTGTGCAGTCGTGTGGGGAAGACCAAGCATTTTCCCAACCTGCGATCTCTTCAGCACTGGCTTACAAATGAGCTTTTCACTGGATGTTTGTCAGTGTGACCTTGAATCGGACGTTAATAATGTCATCACATTGTGGAATGGTTTTTAATTAAATGGTTATGTGGAATCATTTATCCAGATTTGACAGCAGCTTCTGGTATTTTTGTATTCAAATGTTTTGTTTTTATGGTGAGTTTCGGCACATTGCTATTTCAATTCATTCATGTTTTGGAATGGGAAGCAGCAGAGAGTATATTAACTTCGCATTAACAAAGATGTCTATATTTTATCTGAATGTAAATGCATTTCTACTTTTGAATCTGTTATGCATGAGATTAGGTTTGTTAGGGGCCATATAGGTCATTCTGTGTATACATTGAGAATAGCCCTCTCATATTACATTCATAGACTGAAAATTGCTCCCAAGAGGATTATGTGGCCTTCATCAGCATTACTGTCCACTGTTAGTAAAATGGGAGCTGAAAAACATGAACCTAGCAATCAAACATTGATATTACTTTTCTGATGTCAAATTAACTTTAAGTTAAATACCTTCAATATTTTATCATCTTAGTCTGCCCGTCCCACCCAAGTAGTATGTGAAAGCAATTGCATTTTAAACATTTAGTTTATGTGACTTTGAATTATTACATAATTGAGTACTGAATAGAGGTTTGATATGTTGACAGAGTTAGGCTGGTTGTTCAATATGTCAACAACTGAACAAGCACAATGTCACAATATCAATAGTTTCAATATTTCTAACATGTACTAAAAAGTACAGTTTATGTTGTTGTTGTTGTTTGCAAGTCTACATACAATTAATAAATAAGAAACATTTGTTGACTTCACCCTACTATGCCACATTATCATTGATTTCATGCATATTAGTATATTAGGATTTGCAGTAACACTTTAAAATAAGGTTAAATTTGTTTATTATAGTTAATGAATTAAGTATCAATAAACAACATTTTAACTAACAATAAATAAATCAAAGTTCTGGCATTAAACTCTAGATGGCGCAGTCCTATAGGTCTAACTCAATCTGACATGTTGACATCATTATCACATGGCACAGCTGATTGGTTCTCTCCTGTATCGGTAGCCAATGAGCTCGCTGCTCAACATTCAAATACTTGGCTAGAGCTTGCTGTAGCAGTCACAGTGCGCTTCAGAAACCCTCCACCTTCCGCAGCTCCACCTGTATAGATCTGCTACGGGTTGATCATGTATGCTATATGGGGGTTATTTCATGTATGTTATATGTGCAGCAGCAGTATTTCTTACATGCTCACAGCAGCATGTTGTGGATGTATGGGCAGTAGCAAGTCTCGGTACTTGCTCTGCAGCAGCAGCAGCGGTGCAGATCTATTCCGCCAAGACCAAACACATTAACATTGTCATGTACATTACCATGCCAATCTCTTCGAGAGTTGCCATGACAGAACTTTTATTACAGATTTTTTTTATATCATTCATTCATTCATTCACTGTGAAATGACAATTAATGAATAAATAATTTTATTTTTTATTACCGAACATTAATAATCATAAACTTTTAAATTTTGTTACAAATTAATCCTTATTATAAAGTGTTATCAGTTTTTCCGTATCAGCTAGTTTATGGCCCATTTAATGAAAATCATTATCTGTATGAAAACAGCTTCTTCTGAATCTGCTTTCAGTGACTATTGCAAAACCATCAAACAGCATCTGGCCCACGTGGTTTTGAAACGTAGTTAGCAAATCCTTTATCCTTAGATGACCTTGTGAGTCAATAAAGACTGACTGTGCTTCCATGAGTTATTTAATTAAGTAAATGTACTACACTGGTTATCCTTGATGTGATCATTATAGCTTTGCATTTGATAGCGTAAGGGAGTTTTACTGGTACTATATTGCATTACAGAGTATTTGTCTCAAATACAGATGACACTGACTCTTGATACATGGACAACAGAACTGAAAATGCCTTTTTAAAGATAATCTAATGTCATATTTTTTGTATTTTCAAGGTGGAAATGTTGGTATTTTTAATCTGATGTCTCATTTATGTGTTTCTCTGTTTCTCTCCCAGCAGGTATGCACACCAGTATCAGTGAGATTTTGAAGGCGAAAACGCTAAAATCGTCTCGCCGCAGTTTGCCGTGTCTGGCTCAGAGTCAGACACATCCTCAGAACCTCAATCACTTCCTCTCTGTGCCTCTGAGTCCTGAACCCAAAACATACAGTCACAGCGTCAGTGCCTCCTGCACACACATCACACCTCCTCCCACAGGTAAGCACTAGCAAACTTGTCTTTGTGAAACTTGTCTTTGTGTTTTAGTATGCTTGTAGTTAGCAAACTAACCTATTAACCTGATAAGAAAGCATGCCTTATGAAATGTAGTAATCATATCAACCTTTTGGGCTTTCATTGTGAGATATGGTAATACCAACACAATACCATGATTATGCATAAGTATTTTACATATTGACAGACCCGAAAGCTCACTCTGCGATTTCTTTCAGTTGGCATGAGGACATGATACTGGCTGCATCTTGTTCTGTCGAGTTAAATGTTGAACATGGCGATGTTTCCACACGTAGAGATAAAAGACACACACAGTCCCTCACTCCATTGCCTATGAGGAGTTAACTGATGTGTTAACTCGTGCTGTAGACAAACTCAGTTAGAATTGGCCTGAGGAAGAACTGAAAGTGTCCCACATTCATTTAGACAAATGTTTTCTATCAGGTCAAAGCACGTATCCTCCTCGTAGGCGGTTTTCTTTCTTCCAGGATCTCCACAACAAGAGGTCCTGGGAGCAGCCTTATTCGACTTGATTACGTCAACCCATGATGACTAATTGTTCATCTATTATGGGGCTGACAGACCATGGGAACTGGCTCATCCTGTAGAGGACCATCATTACCCTCCAGAACATGTAAAGTTAAATCTATTATGACTGGCTGGGGCATCACAGTACTCCATCGTTCTGTCTGAACTCTGCCAGGCCGTTGACCTCAATGCAAATGGCCTGCACGATTGGCCATTCAGTGGCAGGAATGACTGCCATGAAGCTGCACCTGTGGTTAAACCTGGCTCAGCAGTCCAGTTGAAAGCTGGACCTCCCGATCTGCCAGATAAGATCAGCCCTGATGCCGAGGCGTTCAGGGTTCTGAGGGCAAGCCCCCTCGGGGGAGAGTGTCACATCAAAACATTGTGTGCTCTTTCATTCTCAATGCCCTTAAGGGTCTATCTTGTTAAACCCGCCACATTCTGTGTTTTGGGGAGGCAGCATTTCCCAGTGAGTTCTCTGCACAGCACCACTGCTGGAGCATAGTGCCTGTCCCCTCCTCGGAGGGTACTGGGGAACAAGAGGTTGTTAGGACTGTCTTCCTATTCGTCATGCTGTCGAATGATCAAAGGTATCAAAATGCTCGCTCTTGTCTACCTGACTGACATGAGGTAGAGCTTGAGATATGCAGGGTGAGTGACTAGCAGAAAACAGCCAAACTTCAGAACCAAGGGACTGATTGGAAAAGCGGTGCCCAACAGGGCTTAGTCGGGCCAACGTGCCCTAAAAGCCTCTTGTACTCTGGGCACAGGGGCAGTCATGGCTTAATGGTTAGAGAGTTGGGCTTGTAACCCAAAGGTCATGGGTTCAAGTCTCGATAATAGCAGGGATTGTAGGTGGGGGGAGTGAATGACCAGCGCTGTCTTCCATCTTCAATACCACGACTGAGGTGAGACCCTTGAGCAAGGCACGAATCTCCAACTGCTTTGTATGTGCACTTGGATGGGTTAAATGCAGAGCACCATACTTGGCCAAATATCACATCACTTGTAAGGTACCCTCTGAAGAGGGGTCAGATGCCGCAGGGAACTGCTGCCTCCTGAAACAGAAACTATATACGTTCCAAGGCTGTAATCAAATATTTAAGATATAGTTTAAGAGTGCCACAAGATAAATGTTTCCATAACAGAGTGCCCATGAGCAAAAATGACAGTATGCAGGTCAGATACTTCTAGGGCTTCATACATTAGCAGAGTACCACAGCCAGTGAGATGATTGGGATGTTTTCTCCAGGTTTTATAGACCTCCTTGGTGCAAACTAAATCAGGTCCAAACCATGAACTATTGTCACTCAGGTAATGGTTTAGTTCTACTGTTGTTCTTAGAACTGTCACTACAAAAGGCAGACCACACACCATGCTGGTTTCATCTGGACAGAGGAGAACTAACCTGCCCCCCACCCCACCCCCGACTAAGCTTGGTTTCTCCCAAGTTTTTTTTTTTTTCCATTTCTGTCACCAATGGAGTTTTGGTTCCTTGCCACTTTTGCCTTTTGCTTGCTTAGTTGGGGACACAATGTCTGGCAATGTTGTTGTTTTTGAAGAGAACCGAACTGAGCTGGTCGATAACATAACTGAATCAACAATGAACTGACTTTAACTGAAAAATTGACAGTTTACTATTGTCTTGCTACATTATTGATACACTATATTCCTATTTAAGACTGTAAAGCTGCTTTGACACAATCTGTATTGTATAAAGCTCTATATAAATAAAGGTGACGTGACTTGACCTTAATTTTCTCTGTATGCATGTGGACCGAAGCCACAGATTAACTATAAAAATCAGCTGGCTTAAAAAGGACCATCTCATTATCCATTATTCATTCTGTAATTGTGTTGACCTCATCAGGTCAGGTGCTTTTGCTAAAAGATCTCCTGGCAGGAGTGTTGTATCAAAATGATGGCCATTAGTGGCTGGTACTAAACTCAAGGGAAAATGTAATGCTTTTCTTAGAAGAGTCCGGCGATGTCAGCACTTGGAAATGCTTCCAGCATATTCGCTAAGAACCTTGTGCAGCACCTGTAGAGCTAATGAGGGTTACTGGCTGCAGCAGTCAGCAGTAATCTCAGTACACAGAAGATAAAAGTGGACAAATTTTGGTGATCGAAGCACTAACTTTGTGGTAGCAGAAATTTAAAGGCTCGTTGCTTGAATTCAAAGCCCTTTGTCAATCGAAACCCAACCTGTCAAGTCCAATTAGGTATATAATACCTGAAGAAAGCTATTCCCAGTCTCACTGACAGTTTGACAAGCGCTGTATGCCTCTAGAAGTATGAGGCTATGAATCCCATGTGACTAATTATGCTTAAGTAAACATGATAAATACTATAGCAGACATTTTACACAAGGCTAAGACTAGGAATAAATGAGAAAACAGCTGATAATTTTCACATCCATATTCATCACCATTTAATTTTAACGAGTTAATCTCATAAAACCCAGTGTTTATCTCTTGGACAGACACTAGTCAGGATGTCTACATGGAAGAGAGGGAGGTGGCGGAGGTTGAGCCTAAAACGGATGAAACGTTCCTCGTCCAGAAAAAGCCTGTGTCCAGAGCAAAGCTAGAGGCCCGCACAGACTCCATACAGGTACAACATCTGTCCACTTACCTGCTGATGTACTGCCAACCCAGCTTCAAAATCTATGTTTGATGATGAATTAAATCAGATCTCGAGTAGCATTTTTTGCCTGCCTTAAGTAGCTCCCTTTTTTCAAGTGCCTTTTATAATCACATAAACGTTTTCCTTTTTTTTTCTCTCACAATTAAATGTTTCAGCAACATATCGAGATGTTCAATAATGATGTCAATTTGCAAGCCAACACTGAAAAATTCATAAGTACAAAAATGTCTGTGGTAAAGAGTCTTTCCCGTTTCGTTCTACAACATAAATTACAGTCATACCTCAAAAGTAGGGCTGCACGATTAATCGAATGCGATTGTCATGCGCATTTTGTTAGTAAAGCCGGTTCTGTAATTAGCAGTAAATCATCATCACGTGCTTTCAGATGGAGTAGAATTTACTACACCGAGCCGTAGTTCACTGACAAGCTACGCAAAAAAATTGTAAATCCGTCTGTGAGATGATGTGGCTTCTTACACAGAATAAGGCACGCAACACATTTCATAGTATTTAAGCAGTGATAAAGGCATTGCATTATAAATAGACTTTATTTTAATGAAAATTATAATAATAAGAACTCAGATAAACCGTATATTGCCGTAGTTGTGTGTTTATTAGTCACGCTGAATCAATGAAAGCAGTTAAATCTTCTGTTTATTCAGCTGCAGCGCTAGGCATTTTCTGGGTTTCTTCTGCGAGGCGTATTTGGAGTTTCAGCGCGAGAGCGCCCTCTGGCCTTTGGATGGAGATTTACTGCTGATCACAGAACCGTGCTTCACTGAAAGATACGCATGACAATCGCAGCTTCTGTCGAATCGCGATCTCGATTCCATTTCGATTTATCGTGCAGCCCTACTCAAAAGGGAATTTTGACATTCCTGAGGGAAACCCACGGCTTAAATGTTTTAGGACTAAAACTTAACAGAATTATTGTTTCATATGTTCTAATAAAATCTTATTAAATGCTCTGATTAATTTTCAGGGGAACAATCTAGAAAACCCCTCAGGATTGATGTTTAGAGATGGGAAGAAGCGCATTGACTATATATTAGTCTATAAGAAATCCAGCCCTCAGGTGGAGAAGAGGTGCACATTTGAGAGGAACCTGCGGGCGGAAGGGCTAATGCTGGAGAAGGAGGTACAGAACAAAATCTTTCACTAGATGACAGTGGTATTTTAAAGGTCATTTGTTTGGATTTATTATTTTGCCCTTAAAGTCCCCATGAAATCAAAATTAAAGTTTTTTGGGCTCCAAAACAGTGACAAAATTCGCATTTAGAAGATATAAGCATTCAAAGCCTGCAAGTTCGTCACTTCCGCCAAAACGGCTCAACGATTTTTTTGACGTCACATCGTACTTCAGCTTCTCATCAAACTTTCTGTCCAATCAAATGCTCTCTAGAATCCGAAGCGCCCGCCCCCTACACTATAAAATAGACGCTGCTGAAATCGGTCACTTGTCCACAGAATTAGTATTTTCTGTACAGTGAATGGCACGTAGTGCACTATATAGGGGACAGGGAACGATTCAAACAGTGTAAATTTGCACCGCACACACACTCTGCTCCGGTCCAGAGACACGATAGCACAGAGCGGATCACATGCGCGAGTCGGCGCAGACCACAAAATGTATCGGAGCTATTTGAATTCTACACAGAATGCTATATTTTATAGCAATATAGATGAGATTGTGGCTGGCATAACCTGTCAAATGCGGCTTTACGGAGCTCAACGGCTCTGAACGTCTCTAGCCCAAGCTGTGATATAAACTAACGCTATTGGCTATTTTAAAAAGGGGCGGGGCTGCTTGATATGTCCCGCCCTGTCTTCCTGTTTCAGTTAAAATGACGTCAACACATAGAGTAACACTGCGTGTTTCTAAGCATTTCAGGGGACCTTTAAGGAAAGATCACAGAATAGAACGATCAGGGTTATTTTGGCAGCTTTTGAGTGCTAGCAGAAAATAGACACTAGCTCTGTTCCAAAGTGAGCTGACTTGCTGTCTGCTGTCTACAGGCCGCTTCCTTCTAATGCATCCTCTCTGAAATGAAACCTCAGAAGTAAAACTCTTCATAGACAACTCTGCACAGCACTCAAATAGCATTTCTAATGTGATGGAAAGTCAGGAACCTTCACTCACATTTGATTCATATAGAGTCTGATGTTAGCATGCTACTATGCTAGCTACTTAATATTCTACTAAATGTAAATGTAATATAATATAAGTATTCTCATCTGAAACAAGTAGAGGTTTGGACCCAGAAACAGTGTTTGATATGTCACAGATACCAGATAAGTTTTAGAACCAACCTAATGTCAGTTAAGAGTCAAAAACTCAAGGAGTCTGCATTATTTAATTTTATGTGTCTTATGTGGTTTTCTTAGGTAACTCTTAATGTTCTATATTGGTAGCTGAACACCTGAACTCTACTTTATCAAACCTACTTTTCTTCTCCCAGATCTGTCATACCATTTTTATACTGTAGCACTCCAGCATTAGTCATACTAGTTTTTGCCTATAGGCTACAGCTCTTTTGGAGGTGTGTCTGTAATGTCTAAACATACAGTACAGTTTAAGTTTAACCTTTTCTCAAGCTTGGTAACAACATCAGCTTTTCTTAGTTCTGCTACTTTACACAGATCCAAATAAGTTTTGACACTTACATTGATATATTTACATTGATGTACTCTCATTAAAAAAGGCTCAAAATGTTGTTCCCACTAGTTACACTTGAATGAATAACGAGGGGTTGTAGACTGAATGATCATTTAGTAGGGGCTACACTCTTAAAAATAAAGGTGCTTCAAAAGGTTCTTCAAGCGATGCCATAGAAGAACCATTTTTGGTTCCACAAAGAACCCTTCAGTCAAAGGTTCTTTAAAGAACCATCTCTTTCTTACCTTTTTATAATCTGAAGAACCTTCTTTCGCCACAAAGAACCTTTTGTGAAACAGAAAGGTTCTTCAGATGTTAAAGGTTCTTTATGGAACCATTTAGACAAAAAGGTTCTTCTATGGCATCGTGAAGCACCTTTATTTTTAAGAGTGTAGTTTAGAACCATATGTGGATTTTTAATTAGGATCATATTTTAGTCATATTTCTAATACATAATATAATACAAATGTAATTCCTGCTATGTAGAATGAGCCCAAATGATATAATTCCTAGGGATCTTGCATCTGTTTTAATAGGAGAAATCATGTTGTAACCGGGTTGTACACAAAACTAGCTACTGTCAGTCCTGTGTTCCCGTGTCTTGTGTTTTTCTCCCCATGTTCTCCCCATGACCTAGTTTCTCCCTCATGTATGATTATGTTCATTAGTTCCAGGTGTGTCTTGTTATTTCCATGATCAGTTCCATAATTTAATCCCTGTGTGTTTCCATGTCCAGCGTCCGGTATTGTTCGTCGACCCCTCGTTCTACGTGTGTGTTCTTGCCTGTTCCATGTGCTCCTGTATTTGGATGAATAAAGAGTGTTGAATGTTAATCCCCTTTGTCTCCTCGTCTCCTCCACAGTAGACAGATCGTGACAGCTACTTTTCATATGATGCTAATTTAATTTAATTTTATCTTTAATATTTTAGATCACAAATTGAGTAGTTCTCATTCTAAATAACATGAGGTCAGACTTCTAGGAGAACGATAGTGTTTTAACTCAGAACACTTGCTTGCTTAAATTATTATTAATTTTTAATTATAATTGTATTACTTTTTTCTGTTTATTGCAAAAAAATCTGAAATGTATTTAGACATTTAGAGTTGTAAAAATGCTCGTAAAATGAACAAAAATTTTATTTCATATACGTTTTTCTTATATGATTATTTTTTGAAAACTGTCTGCTCAAAAACTTCAGTTCCCAATATTATAAAACCAATGCATCTAATTGATTATATGTCTGTTATATGCCAATATTGACTTGTTTTTCACTTTGACAGCCCTCATTAACAAACAGTGATATCCTGTTTGTGAAGATTCATGCGCCGTGGGACACGCTGTGTAAATATGCTGAGCAGATGAACATTAGAATGCCCTTCAGGTAGAGATCACTGTCACCATACTGTACTACACTTCATACTGTACTGCACGTGAATGCATTGTGACCGTGTGATTTATATTTTTATAGGAAAAAGTGTTACTTCACAGACTGGAAGAAAAAAACTATGGGCAGGTAGGATATTACAGAGTTCTTACTGTTCTGTGTTTACACATATTTGGCTGATATTTAATGATTTCATTTTATTTGCATTAAAGTCAAAAGCTTCTTCAGTACCTCAATTTTGTTTATTTTCTTCAAATTAAATTTGAGTCAGACTTTAGCTGTGGGGAATAAATATCTTATAGAGTTAATTAGCCCGATATTTGTTGTACGTCTCAGGGGACGAAATCACCTCTGAGTTAATCAAGCTTGATTTAAATTACATCAGAAAAGAATTCAATTTTAGAATTGAAATGCAGAAACTACCATTAATAACTCTGCTCTGTCATTTTTTAGTCTGCTCGTTGGAGATAATATCTAACTTTTGAGAAATGCTAATGCAAACGTATGTCTATAGTCGATTTCAGTTGAGATTTCGTCAGCTGAAGAGCTGGCTGCCCAGAAACCCCATGAAACTGGATAAAGAGGCATTACCAGACCTGGAGGAAACCGACTGCTACACCGCCCCCTTCAGCAGGGCCAGAATGCACCAGTACGTCCCTCATCCATGACCTTGTTATAACCAAATCTCATATCTTCTCAGAAAAACTCATATACTTTATGTATACAGAAAAAAAGTCAGTGGCACCTTTTGCTTTCTGTGGATATGATACTGCAATTGAATAGCCATGGTCTCATATACATTTCAGCCATGGTTTGCTAACTTAAGCTGAAACCACAATCCCACAACCTTCATCCACCCATGAGCTCAAGGGACTTATAGTGTCCACCACAGATTTTAGCCTCAGCTGACCCTTTTAGAACAGATTTTATGATGGAGGCACTTTCAGACGTACTTGATGTACTTGAACCTGATGACTATTTGTGAATGTTTGAGTTATTGGTTGCTGACATCCACTTTACAGATCAGAGATCAGTGGATATGCATGACCTGACAAAGAACTGTGTCCTGGGGCAGTAGAGTTAGTTTTTGTTAAGTGGGTGCTGTTAGTAAGGCTTTATTTGAGGCCGGCCAGAGGTTTTGAATGCACAGAAATGTTGGAAGAGGGCAAGTAAGGTTTAACCTGACAAACAAACTGTTATAACCAAATCTCATATCTTCTCAGAAAAACTCATATACTTTATGTATACAGAAAAAAAGTCAGTGGCACCTTTTGCTTTCTGTGAATATGATACTGCAATTGAATAGCCATGGTCTCATATACATTTCAGCCATGGTTTGCTAACTTAAGCTGAAACCACAATCCCACAACCTTCATCCACCCATGAGCTCAAGGGACTTATAGTGTCCACCACAGATTTTAGCCTCAGCTGACCCTTTTAGAACAGATTTTATGATGGAGGCACTTTCAGACCACGTACTTGATGTACTTGAACCTGATGACTATTTGTGAATGTTTGAGTTATTGGTTGCTGACATCCACTTTACAGATCAGAGATATGCATGACCTGACAAAGAACTGTGTCCTGGGGCAGTAGAGTTAGTTTTTGTTAAGTGGGTGCTGTTAGTAAGGCTTTATTTGAGGCCGGCCAGAGGTTTTGAATGCACAGAAATGTTGGAAGAGGGCAAAATTGACCCAATTGAGCATCTCTGGAGAGACCTAAAAATGGCTGTCCACCAACGTTTACCATCCAACCTGACAGAACTGGAGAGGATCTGCAAGGAGGAGTGGCAGAGGATCCCCAAATCCAGGTGTGAAAAACTTGTTGCATCTTTCCCAAAAAGACTCATGGCTGTATTAGATCAAAAGGGTGCTTCTACTAAATACTGAGCAAAGGGTCTGAATACTTAGGACCATGTGATATTTCAGTTTTTCTTTTTTAATAAATCTGCAAAAATGTCAACAATTCTGTGTTTTTCTGTCAATATGGGGTGCTGTGTGTACATTAATGAGGAAAAAAAAATAACTTAAATGATTTTAGCAAAAGGCTGCAATATAACAAAGAGTGAAAAATTAAGGGGGTCTGAATACTTTCCCTACCCACTGTATACAGCTACTCCAATCTTGATTGGTGCTGCATCACTCGTGACGTGTGACGGCAAAAAAGTTATATAGTATTCCTGCAACTAGTGATGGGGTAACACATTACAAGTTACGCAAGTTACTGAAGATAATCAGATTCTTTTCCCTAAGTAACTAGTAAAGTAACGCATTACTTTTAAATTTACAAGAAAAATTACTTTTTTAAAATAAATAACTCAGCTCAGGTGACAAAAAGTAATGCAAAAGTAACAAAATGCATTGCTTTCCGCAAGTAATGCAATTAGTTACTTTTTGTGCAGTAACACAATATTGTAATGCATTAAAATTTCACAATTATAGTGACCAAAATTATTATGGTTATCAGTATTATCACGGTATTGTTCAAATGTGCTGGAGATGTTAAAAAAGTTCTGACATAAATCACTTCACCAAGTTTTATATTTAAAAATCAACAAACAACAAATAAAATGACTTTTTGTTTGCATAATCACTAAAACAATAACATTACCAATGATGTTCGGATTTTAAATGGCAACTTGACTGACAACCGTTAATAGCATGTTGAAATATCTAATGTAAATGTTCAAATAAAGCTTTGAAAAAGTTTAATAAGTAAGGTAAACCTCACATTTCAGCCTTTAAATAAAGAAAATATATATACAGTAAGTCAAAATTATAATTGATTAATAAATTATTATACGTATTTTATCTGCTCCATAAAGAATTCTAGATAACTTATCTGAATTGTTTAAATGTGTAGAATCCACATAAGCTTGTTTTTCATAAACCGGTCAAAATTTACAGCAGGGCATGCAAATTTGGTCAATTTTTTGGCCAGACAGAAACTGCACACAGACTGAATGCAAATATAGGTCTCTGTAAATCCACTCGCTGACAGCAGGTGGCGCTGATGGAAAAGCTGAATTACAGCTGTTTCCCGTAACCTCCGTGGACAAAGCAGTATTGCGATTAAGAACACTTCCTTTAGGTATTACATGGAGCGAAGATGAAAACAAAATGCTATCGAATCATTTCTGAAGACAGTCAGAACCTTCAGAGGTACATTCATATAATAAATTCATTCATATATAAATTTTTATAATTCCCTTAGCACTCTTTTAAAACCTCCCAGCTTTTCCGCCATGTTTTCACTCAAAACGAAACTACTCTGCGTGCTGTACGCACGTGAGACTGTTACGTAAAACTGTGCTTTATGCTGGACAGTACTTATTTTTTGCGAGTTATCTAATACGGTTTTAATGATAATTAAAAGATGAAACGGTAATACTAACCGTGGGGAATTTTATCACGATTTATCGTCAAACCGGTAACCGTTACATCCCTAGTTGGGAGCAGAGCATTCTGAGCAGCAGCTGTTCACAGTGTGCATGGCCCCCCTTGAGACCCGACCATGCATGCTCCGCTCCCAAGCAGCTAACGCACATATCTTTGATGTAGCGTGGGCAGGGTGGCACACACGATCTAAACTGCTTATCACTTGCCTTTTCCATTGTACACTTTCTGTACTTTATTTTCTTTTTGCACTTTTACAACAACACCAAAAAGGACAGACAGTTTGACACAGAGCACTTGCTGAACAGCAGAAGCTAGCTCTGCTTTGTTCCATCTGTGTTATATAGCTTCTGCGGTATGCCATCACACTTCACAGGTGCCGCATTAGGATTGGAGTAGTTGCACACATGCTTCAGACGCAGTCACGCAGACGTGTCATCATTTGGGCACAGCATGAGTTCCCTTGAAAGGGAACGTATTTGTTGTGTAATATAAAAAAATATTTAAATTAAGCATTTACTGTTGTTTTTGTAGAACTGCCGTTAATTTATGAATTAAAGTGCCACAATTATATATTTGAAATATTCATAATTTGGTTTCGGGAGTCCCCAACAACAGGTTCACTTGCATGCAAGGACAAAAAACACTTTCATTTTCTTATAATAGGGATTTAATTGTACATTATTTCTCAACGACTCAAATAATTAGTTTGAAGATAAATTTTTCCAAACCCCTCTTTTGCACTTTCAGCTTTACAACTTTGCAGACTGTTTACATTTACATACAGCTACATTACACACTGCATGAAAGATAATTTTCAAAAATCAAAATGTACTAATTTTCAAAAATAATTAGGGCACTTTAATTTACTTAATTTGTTAACATTTGTTAAAAAATAATTAAAATTACATTTAATTTGTTTTTAATATGTTAAATAACAGATTGTATTACAGTAATGACAATCTAATTAGAATCATCTCTCATGAAAACAGTGTCACAGTGCAAAATATATTCTACAGGCAAATTCTATAAGGAAAATTGTAATTCTTTTGATTTTGAGGTGAAATATGACCTGAGCACGTTCTTGAAAGGTTCTGTGAGATTAATTTCATCCAGGAAGGAAGCCCATCTTTAATGTATTTATATATCTGTATGCTGAGACGGCTGTAAGCCACAAAATCTGCTCTGAGCTTTATATGTTGGGTCAGCTGTGATCCTCTCTAATTTAATATTTACACTGACATACTAAAGCTAGGCTGCTGTGGTGTATTTATATTTACTGTATTCAGTTTAATACATGCTTTAATACATGCAACGTACAACAAATTTGTGTATTAAAACAATGCACTTTGTTTTCTTGAAGTTTTACCATCAACAACAGAGAGACGTTTTTCTCAAACTCAACCAGAAGCAGGATAGTACATCATGTACTGCAGCGCACAAAGTACGAGGACGGGAAGTCTAAGATGGGTAAGAAGACGGTTAAACCCCTCCAAACATCTTCATCAAACGTGTCACACACACTCCTTTCTTACTCCACAGTCACTACGATCTATCTTTATCATATAATGGTTATTATCATAACAGTTTTTACGATAATAGTAATGGTTATTAAGACGTTTACAAAATTGGTTGAATCTAAAAATATCCAGGTCACACATGACCCCAAAATCAAATGTTTCAGGTGTTTAAATGTTTATTAAAAAATATTTTGGTTAATTGAAATAAAGCTAGATAAAATATTAATATTAGATGGCAAAAACACAAACTTAAAAGAAAGAAAAAAACATTTGAGAAATGTTAATTTAGAGCTGAAATAAATCAAATGAAACTTACAGAAAATTAAACTGAAATGAAAATAAAATTAAAGCCATATAGAAAAAGCACATAACTAAATTAATAAAACAAACTCAAATTAAAAAGAAAACTGAAGATATAAGTTAAAGCTTATTCAAAATGTTAAGAGTATGTAAATAATATAATACTGCTGATTTCATGAAATTCCCCATTGTTAATACATTTCTGTCAATAAATATTTGAAGAGATGTGATATGGTTTTATCTACAATGACCTACAATATCCCTCTGACCTTTTTAATTGAATGCCGCCCTTTTCGCTAATCTCTCTGTTAGTCCTCTTATTTTAATGTCACACTCATGCCCTTCTTATTTGGCTTTCTTGTCTGCCTGCTCTTGTGGTTTTCTGCTGATTAAAGCTGGCCTTGCAATTGGGATGTTCATGTTAATAAATTAATGCCAGTGACCGCCCACTCACTCAGACCAGATCAGATTGGGAGAAGAACTCTAAATCCCCCATAAATCCCTGCGCTCAATCGTGCCACTGCAGCTCAGCTCAATGTCCTACTAGTGAACTCAAAGCATCTGCAGATAATGAGACATAGTTTACAAACCTGACTATTAAACTGTGAGTTTTTATCAAATAGCTCTTCGGTAACTGTCAATAATGCATCTTTGGTAGTCGACCTGAGGCTCTCAAGCCTTGTTTGGTTCTTTAAAGGAATGTTCTGGGTTAAATAGTAGCTGTGTTTGTGGCATAATGTCACAGAAAATAACTAACACTTGTCCCTCAGTGTGTATTTGCATTGAAAGTAACCTTTTCCTGTGTAAATTCCAATCCAGGCTCATTGGAAATATGTGACTCTGCCTCTACGTGTCTCGCCATTTCTGCAAAACCTGAAATATGTTGCTCTGGGTACATTTTGCTGCACTTTTCAGGTGACACATAAACAAGAAACATTATAAGCCATATCTTTTTTTTCTCCATTGCAGATGCAGATTTACTAAACAACCCAGTTTTGGGAAAACAAACAAACAAATAAAAAAATTTAAAAAATGTGCCTATTTTTTTTGTGTGATGCCTCAATTTCCTAGAAAATTTGAAAAAAAAAAAATTTAGAAACTTTTTAAACTTTTACATTTAAAAATAATTTTCATGTGACCTGTATTTGTAATTTGTCTGCCAAAAAAAACGCTTTTATATTCAAGCAAGGCTTGACGTTTCTGCAACACCGATATTCCGTACATTAGTGCAAGTTTCGCAGCAAGCTTTGAAGTGAATTGTCCAGTGAGTGGCGCTAAAATGCGTGTTCAATACGTGACTGTGTCGGTGTTTTTAGTATATTGGTACAGGGACGTATTGCTAATTTGATTACGTTGCTTCAGATACAATACATATTGCGGCGTGTGTCACTAAAAGCTTAATGCTCTATTGTGTTGCAAATACCCTCTACACCAAACCCAACCCTAAACCTACCCGATAGTGTTAACGAATGCAAATGTGATATAAAAACGCATTCACTAATGCAACCATGCTTTAACTTCTTTCTATGCGGGTTTGAGCTGTTTTGTTGAACCATACTGTAGTTTCACAGGATTTATACCGGAGCTCTTCACTGCACAACTGCAACGCTGTATCGCTTGAGCTACCAGACAAACATACTGTTATAGAAAACCCATACATATGAAGCTGTATACGTGACGCTAACGATCAAAAGTATCCATTTTCACATCTCAATTCAAATTGTTTTGAAGTTATAACATAACATTGTGCAAGGAATTGTGCGAAAATTAGGCTTTCTTAATCTAAACTCTGGCCCTGTAAATCATACTTTGTGTGGAAAGGAATAAAAGTTGTGAGAGTTTTACTGCCTCTAGTGCCTTTCAACTGGAAACTGCAGCAATTCCTATGTATAGGTACGTGTGTGCAGAAATGTAGGTAGCGGCACATATTTCCAGTGAGCCTGGTTAGTTTGATACAGTATAGCCTACTTATTATGAACATAGATATTGGTACATTGTAATTACATTTAAAGTACTTGCATTTAACTGATATTTAGTTACACTGCCCTTAACCCAAAACTCTAACCCTTAATCCTAAACCTAACCATACGTCAATCTCCTCAATATGAGTTTTCTAGAACAACATTTAGTTACACAGTAAATTCATAGTCTTGTAGATTAATGTTAGTACATAGTAGTTAAGCCCACATAATATAAAGTGTGACCTCTTCTTATATTAAAAATGAAAGTTATACAGGTTTGAAATGACATGAGGATGAATAAGTGATTTTTGGTAGCACTTTATTTAAAGTACCAATCCTCACTATTACTGTAACTAGCAGGCATATAACTAGCATATTGGCTGTTTATTAGTACTTATAAAGCATGTTAATGCCTTATTCTACATGATCATATTTTAGATCCCCTAATCCTACTCCATACCTAAACTCAACAACTAACTTACTAACTATTTATAACCAGCAAATTGTGAGTTTATTTAGGCAGAAGTCATAGTTAATAGTTAGTTAATTGTGAGAATTGGACCTTAAAATAAAATGTGGCTATATATTTATTTTTTGGGTGAACTGTCCCATTAAACCAAGCACAGCTGTTTATTTCAAACTTCTGAAGATCAACAGCAACTGAAAGTTGAAAAGCTTATGAATATTTCAACCAAAGATGAACAGTCTGGCATCATTTTCTCACTCACATGTTTTCCAAATGAAGTCACTCTTTTCCATGCACCATGCAAAGAATGGGAACTGAAGCTTTTACGAAGAACAAAACCTTTAAAAAAAAAAAAAGACACAAACCCCCATGAAAATATAAAAAAATGTGGTTAATTTAACTTGCCTATGCTATTTTTCACATTTCAAAATGATTAAGTAAGAACACTTCTACTCTGCAAAGAGACAATACAATTTTTACATTTACAATTTACATTTGCATAAATATAAAATTACATCACTGCCTGTCTCCATTATAAAAGTGAAATAATATGGGTTTGGAACAACATAAGGGCCTTTCGCACCGCTTTAGTTCCAGAACTAAATGTACAGTACTAAAGTACTGGGACGATTTTGTGCAAACTATTTTCCAGTACCATTTAAAGGGTTGCATTCGCACCGAGAGTGTGTGCTAAGAAGTGACGTAAGCCGGCCGACAGCGACGTCATTTGTGCGCAGTGTTCAACAACGAAAACAAATAAAAACAACGTTAACAACAGGAGGATGGAGGACGCTGTGTTCGGAGCTGTGTTTTTGTTGTGTCTCACGGGTTTCACAATAATGGACATGGAAAGTCGACGCATACGTAAAGTGATTGAAAGAACGGAAAGGAGGACTAAGAATCTCCAACGACAACTGGCAGTGCTACATTTGCTACAAGTGCCTGCACTTCAGCGTCCGTCCAGCTATCGCTGTTCTCCATACTTGCGAAATAAATTGACACAATGTTTACAGTATGTTTACACAGCGTTTTAAATCATGGCGGGTGAGGGCGTTTTCTTACGCGTTTGGCCAATCAATGTCTACTTACGTCACTTACGATTAGTACCAGTTGTGCTGGTTACACACTGCTCCGGAGTAGGAGCTAATTTGGTTCTCGAAAAAGGCAGTCAAACTAAAATCTGAACTAAAATTGTTCCCAGTTCCGGCGGTGCGAACACGCCGAAAAGTGGGTAATTCCACAATTAGTTCTGGTACTATGAAAAGGTTCCTGCGGTGCGAAAGGCCCTATAGTGAATGATAATAGAAATTTGGAGGAACTATTCCTAGTTCCCTATCGAAAAGTAACTCTCGTTCCGCCAGCTTTTGAAGCTTATGAGAAAACTCATGTTTACTATGTTGCTGAGGCCTGATTTGTTAACGTTTTTGTAACTGCACTAACCAATGGCACTCGAGCCCGCCAAAAAGTGGAGAGCTGACTGCTATTTAAGTCGGCCCAGTGCGCCATCTCATCAGACTCTTCTCCTTCAGCGACGAGACCATCTCTTTGCTGACTCTGCGATCACGGAGCTGAGCAACTGGGTTTGAGTGATCCCAAGCCGGCACAGGTTCCGAGTGCTCACTCTCCCTGCAGCACTTTGATCCGCCATTGTGTTTACACGTAAGGATCAGCGCCCCTCATTACTTCAAGCAGCTCAATTCTTCTAGGCGGATTGGAGTAGAATGCTGTCACCGAGGTTACTCTCTCCACTTCGCTTGCAGGCCACCTCAGAGGTATTATTCAAACTTCTGTACAGGACAAAAAAGCTCGCGTTCTTCGGTCTGAAGTGCTGACATTGCTTGAAAAAGGTGCCGTAGAAACGGTCCCTTTAGCGAACAGCGAGTCCGGTTTCTACAGCCGCTACTTCCTTGTTCCCTAGAAAGATGGTGGGCTCAGACCAATTCTCGATCTCAGACATCTGAATCGCTCTCTCATGCGACGGCCATTCAGAATGTTAACTTTGAAACGGATCCTTGGGCAAATATGCAACGAGGACTGGTTCCCTTTCAAGGGAACTTCGAACTGCGTCCTCTAGGGGTCGCTATGGGGAACACCTCATCGTGACCCGTGTCTGAAGCATACATTCAAAAAACACCAACAACATGTTGGCCGGCGACAGTCCATGACATCACTACCGGTGCGACTATAGTATAAATAGGCACCGGGAGAACATGTCATTCTCATCTTCGTCTTCATTGACTGTTTTGTTTGAAGCGTGCATTCTGTGGTAAGAGTGATCTTTCTTCCTTCATTATGGCAAGCACTAGCAAGACGTTTAGAAGATGTGTGCATCCGTGTCATTGTTATTTGACACCTGATGACACACATCATCTTTACATCTTTTGTTTGGACGAAGAGCACGCACGTGATGTCCTCGAGGGGACAATCTGCGTTAACTGTGAGCATTTTTCGATGAAAAAGCTCCGGTCTCGTTTATCTCTCTTTTCGAGGAGAGAGGGGCAGCTGTCTGCTCCCCGTGGTTCAGGACCCGCCACTGCTGAGGCACGGAGGAGAATGAGCTTGTGGGGATCACAGTCGGATCTGGCCGATGAGTTTAAAGAGGGGCTTTCCCTCTCACGCTCGTCGGCTGTGGACGAGAGTGAGCCGCTGGAGAATGTTGTTATTTCCCTAACATCGTCTGATCCAGGGGCCAGTGCTCTGCTGGGTTCGGCCCAGGAAGAGCAGGAGATGTCTGAGGAGGACGAAGAGGCTGAGCCCTCCCAATCCTCCTGCCCTGCGTATGATGAGCTATTGGAGGTTATGGATCGTGCCACAGCGAGGCTTGACTCGCCATGGAAGCGGGCCAAGGAAGTGACGTTGTGAGGTCGTCTTAATGAGCGTTATCTTTCTGACCATAGCCCTCCAGCTCAGGTGAGCCTTCCTTTTCTTCCTGATCTCCATACAGAGATCGAGAAGGAATGGAAGAGGCCATTTTCCTCACGCATCCATCGGTTCCAGCATAAGAGTTATGCCAACATCGAGGGGATGCGCGAAAGCGGCTATGAGAAGATGCCCCCTGTAGAAGAGATCCTGGCTAGCTATCGCTCTATGGGTGAGACATCCTCTCTTAAGACTCCCTCCTTGCCATCTAAGCCCCTTCAGGATACATCTCGCTTAAATGGCAGGGCATAAGCAGCAGAAGGTCAGGCTGTCTCTTCGTTGCACATGATGGCGGTGCTTCAGGCGTATCAGGCTGATCTACTGAAAGACCTGGATAACGGCAAGGGCCTTTCTCCCGATGAGGTAGCTGAGTTACGCCGCACCACAGATCTCGCTCTGCGTGCTACTAAACAGGCTGCCTCTGCTATGGGCAGGTCCATGGCTATAGTGGTATTGGAGAGACATCTGTGGGTGAACCTGGCAGATATCGGGAAGAAAGAGAGGGGCTTTCTTCTCGATGCTCCGGTTTCGCCTTCCAAACTTTTCGGTACCTCTGTCGAGACGGTGGTTGAGAAGTTTAAGGAGGCGAAGGCGCGCTCAGCGGCCTTCAAATCCTTCATTCCATGAAGGTCCAGGCTCGCGCTCCTCCCCCGCCTGCGGGTAGGGGTAGGAGGAATCGTGTGTCAAAGGGAAGTAGGCAAGAACTAAGGGATGTGATCCAGACAAGGCGTCAGTGCTTTCATCTGGATCAGAGTGATACTTGAGTATCTACTCATTTCCCTCGGGGGGTTTAACATCTGCCCTTATCTTCCCCTTCCTAATTCCCCTGTAACCACTATCTCTCCACCTGACCGAGGTTAGGTAGGAACTTCCTGCATTACAGTCTCCTATGCTGGACCTATGATGTTTCGGTTGGTTCTATGACTTCATAGTAACCACCTTGCTGATGGTCCGGACTAGAGGCTTCTTTGGGTCGCTTCTTGAAGGGGGCTCCTGCGCGGGAACCATGGTGGGTGAGTACGATCCATTTTTAAAAATATATATATTTAATACGCTGGTGGTTGTGTGTATTCCATCCACAAGCTTTCTTTGCAGTGTTTTCCGGGACCTGTGTGTTTCTGTCCTTTTCTAGGGTAGGTCCTCGGTGAGCACCCCCTCTGCTAGATTCAGAAACCGGGTTCTCGACTTGCAGTGATTACCTCACTCATCGATGTTGTATCCAGTCGGTAAGATAGCCCTTGTTCCAGCTTCATGCTTCCTGGATCATGCGGCCAGATCACAGGCTTCTGTGGGAGCCTTCTTGATCATCAGGCCCCCGGCACGGCACTGCAAAATGTCCTGGACGTCCGGGCTGGGCTTATGCTTTCAGACTGCCCTGTCTGGTACGCCGTATCTAGGTCGTCCTGAGGGGCTTCCTGGCCACCAGGATATCCCCTTTTGCTGAGGCATCGAGCGGGAAGTACAGGTGGCATTTGCGAGAATCTTCTTGTGAAATACTGTCTCAGGCAGTGCTCCCCTCGTCTCAGAGGGTTATCTTTGAGCTTGCCACTCCCGTTTGGCTCAGTACTTCTAGGCATCTGTGAGCAGATGCTTGGGAAGCTCTTAAATCCATGCTATGGTAAGTGCACACGCAAAGCTTTCTGAAAATCCACATGGTAGTAAGTGTGCACGCTGAGCACTTTGCGCACTTTCTAAAATTCACATAGTGGTAAGTGTGCACGCTAAGACTCTGCGCACTTTCTGAAATCCTGTATGGCAAGGGTTACGCGTTATTAGCCTCGTTCCCTTTCTCTGAGTTGGCTTAGACCCCGATACTCGCCTTGGGCTCCACCCAACCAGTGTGTCTCTGTTGACACACTTTTGAAGCATCACTCCCTTCACCATTCAGGGTTTTTGTGAGCATGGTGCTTTCTTTCGAGCGTTTGAATTCTCTCCCTTTCTGAGGAGTTGGATTACTCGCTCCGTGGGCTGTTCTCGTGGTAGTGTTTAGCAGTGCTCCCCTTTATCAAAGGGTTGCCTATGAGGACGCTACTCCTTTCTGAATTCGGAGTTCTCCTCTCATGTGAGAGTTGAGTTCTCTGTTTTCCCAGAGCAACTGGAACCGGCAACATCAGGCAAACTAGGCCCTTCCTCTGCCTTCCTGGTGCGCTGAGTTTTTGGCTAAGCTTGCAGTACGCTTACCCTTCTGATTTCTAATGAACATGCTGAAGGTCGAGCCCCCTCTCGACTGAAAGCTGGGTGTGTTGCTCCCTCAGCTAGGTAACTTAATGCTAGCCATTCCAGCATTTTACCATAGATCGAGCTGATGGCTTCTCGAACATCTTGTTCTGGTGATGTACCATTTCCATCTATGGGCTGCTCTTTCAGAGCCCCTTAGGATGGTATCTTTAAAATCCATGTTATGGTTAGTGCGCACGTGAAGTCTTAGTACGCTTTCTAAAATCCCCACTGTGTTAAGTTCACACGCTAGTACTTTGCTTTCTTTCTAAAATCCTGTATGGTTACGCGCAGCAGCTTCGTGCCCTTTCTTGAGTTGGTTAAAGCCCCGGTTCCACCTTGGGCACCACTTCACCTATGCATCCTCTGGATACCTACTTTAACAGGGTGTTGCTACTAGGGGTCTGTTGAGACAGTTCCTTCAGCAAGCTCATGCAGAGCAAGGGGTAGCCCCTTGTGTGACAGGCCAAGACTTAGTATGATGCTAGGCTCTTGGTCATATCCCCTTAAAGGAATCTATTCCTGATTTCAAGCCTTGAGCTCTATCCTGGGCCCAGGAGTCTGGCCCTAACAGGTAAGTTTTTTGGGGTATGTAGCCTAGTCCTTTGGCCGTAGGGGATAATGTCATGGACAGCTGTCTAACATTCTAAGGGCAACTCCCATGGCTATGGTAGAGTTGGTACTTTTGGCATGCACTCCCCTCAGCATGGTGGCATGGGTATACTGTTCTCCATAGCGACCCCTAGAGGATGCAGTTTGAAGTTCCCTTGAAAGGGAACGTCTCAGGTTACTTATGTAACCATGGTTCCCTGAGTAGGAAACGAGACACTGCATCCTCTAGGTTTCCTGCCATGCTTCGGACGCAAGCTTCAGACGAAGAAGTGAATGACATGTTCTCCCGGCGCCTATTTATACTATAGTCTCATCAGTAGTGATGTCATGGGCTGTCGCCGGCCAACATGTTGGTGTTTTTTGAATGTATGCTTCAGACACAGGTCACGACGAGGCATTCCCCATAGCGACCCCTAGAGGATGCAGTGTCTCGTTCCCTACTCAGGGAACCATGGTTACATAAGTAACCTGACACGTTTTCTGTCTGTGGATCAGAAAGACACATACTTTCACATCCAAATTGCCCCCTGTCACAGTTCGCAATTTTACGAAATGTAGGGACACAGCTCTTTCCCCTTTGAGGCAAATGGGAATCCGCATCTTGAATTACCAGACAGCGAGTGACCTGTGACTCCCAGACACATACGGCCCCTCCAATATTGGCTCAAAAATCGTGTGCCGTCCCATGCTTGGTGCCTGGGCCAGTGTTATATCAGGGTAACACATTGCTGTGTCAGAGCTGTGGCCCCCTGGACAACTCCTCACCTATTCCTATCAGGCGTGCAGTTGGGAGTGGCCTACAAAAGGAAGGTATTCTCAACAGACGCCTCCAGCTAGGGAGTTGTTGGACAAGGGCCGTACCCCTTTCACACTCAAGGCTTATGTGGCACTCATCGTGGCAAATCATTCTCTCGTGGCTGGCCGCTTAATCGGCAGAACCTCTCAATCTGGTCATTAAGTTTCTAAAGGGGGCTCAGAGACTGAACCTGCCTCACCCTAGAACTGTGCCGACATGGGACTTGTCTAGTCTAGTTTAGTCACCTTTATTTATATAGCGCTTTTAACAATACAGATTGTGTCAAAGCAGTATTACAGTATTAAATAGGAAAATAGTAGGTCAATAATGCAAAAGGACAATAGTAAACACTAAATTTTCAGTTAAAGGCAGTTCATCATTGAATTCAGTGATTTCATCGTGCAGCTCAGTTTAGTTTAAATAGTATCTGTGCAATCAAGTTGATGATACTGCTGGAAATTCAGTGTCCCCAACTAAGCAAGCCAGAGGCGACAGCTGCAAGGAACCAAAACTCCAACGGTGACAGAATGGAGAAAAAAACCTTGGGAGAAACCAGGCTCAGTCAGGGGGCCAGTTCTCCTCCGGCAAAGTTAGATTGTGCAGAGGACTCATCTAGTTCCAGTGGTCTTATCTATAGTCCTAAGGGCCCTCAAGGGCCTTCCTTTGAGCCGCTTCAAATGGCGCTCAAAACCGCTCTGCTCTTGGCCTTGGCTTCAGTCAAATGTGTAGGTCAGCAATTCCTGTCTTGAGTTTGGGCCTAACAACTGTAAAGTCATTCTACAACCGCGAAGTGGTTACATACCTAAGGTTCTCTCAACTCCATTCAGATCCCAGGTTATTTCCCTGTTAGCTTTTCCTTGCTGTTAGGACACTCATAGTGTACATTGAGCACTCTGGGTTGTTTAGACAATCAGAGCAGCTCTTTGTGTGCTTTGGAGGCCGCTCTAAGAGGCTGCCAGTCACAAAACAGAGACTTTTTTGCTAGATAGTAGATGCTATCACCTTGGCTTATGCCGCAGTTGGCTTGCAATGCCCTATAGGTGTGAGGGCCCATTCCACCAGAGGAATGCCTTCTCCTGTGCATGGTCCAGTGGGATTTCTATCAGGGAGATTTGTGTGACCGCATGGTTGTCGCCATCTACCTTCATTAGATTTTACAACTTGGATGTCCCCGCTATGCAGGCACTGATCCTTTTTGCCAAATTCTATCCCTTTCCCCCTTGAGTGGAAGGGCTATCGTAAGTAGACCTCAGATTATTGACTCGGGTCTCTTCTATAGCTCAGGATTACGGAGCCCTCTGGCAAGTGCTCCTGAGTTGGACTTGTGGAACAGGCTAAGTTCTGCTTCTTCTCATAGCATGGCACTACTGGATGTGTTCCCCATAAGTGTCAAAAGCTGAGGCAAAAAGAGATATCTTTCGATAGAGAAGGCTTTGGTTACTAACGTAACCTCGGTTCCCTGAGATAAGGGAACAAGCTTTGCGTGACGTGACGTGCTGTACTTTAAGCTGCACACGAATTGATGGCTGTCGCTTCAGTCAAATGATTTTGATGAGATGGCTCTCCGGGCCGACTTATATAGCAGTCTGCTCCGCCTTTTCTGGCAGGCACGAGTACTACTGGTTTGTGCAGCTACACGAACTTTAACAAATCAGGCTTCAGTAGCAGAGTAAACAGGAGCTCCCCATAATCGGCAAAAGCTGGCTCAGCGCCCGTTCCCTTAGTAACCGGAGTTAGTAACCGGAGCATGATTCATAGTGATCAATTAACATATTTATTGACATATCAGTTAAGACTTATCGTTATAACATATCGATATATGATTAAACTTTATTTGGAAACTACATTTCTTTATATTTTGCCTAAAATGTGTTTTAATATCACTATTAATAAGGATTGTATGTTCTCTGATTAATACCAGTCTTTAAATGCAAGACATTTAAACTGTACCTGAAGTATACTCGCTATAGTTCCACTTTAGCACAATCAAATATCATAGTTATATGTAACCATGGTTCCCTGAGTAGGGAACGAGACACTGCGTCCTCTAGTTTAACCATAGCGACCCCTAGAGGACGCAGTTCGAAGTTCCCTTGAAAGGGAACTATATATGTACTTGTTTGGTCCATCGAGATTTAAACACATTCCCGCAAATTCTTAACACCACAGTGCATCTGGATGCTTGTTTGTTTGTTGAAATATCTTCTAATAAATATTAACATTAATGATTTGTATGCAATTTTATGCAGTTTCAAGGTTTTTATACAGATAAACAAAACTTTAACCAAACTGGGAAATTAACACCTGCAACCTACCAAAGAGGATATTTTGCTATATATGCCAGCCACTGTAATGCATAAGATATGCCTTTGACAAAAAACTATTGCTTAGTATACAGAACAGAATAAGATATATATTGAAGAGGCATTTCTGATTGGCTGATTTTTTTATTTCCAGTGGTGCTTGATTTTGCTTGGTTAAAGGAATAGTTCACCCAAAAATGAAGATTTGTTGAAAATGTACTTACTCTCAGGCCACCCAAGATTTAGATGGGTTTGTTTCTTCATCAGATTTGGAGAAATTCAGCGTCACATCACTAAATAGGATCACCAAAGGATCCTCTGCAGTGAATGGGTGCCGTCAGAATGAGAGTCCAAACAGCTGATAAAAACATCACAGTAATTCACAAGTAATCCACACCACTCCAGTTAGTCAATTAACATCTTTTAAGAAACAAATCCATCACTGAGACATTTTTAACTTCAAAGCAGTTAATTGGTGAGCAAGCGATATAATGCTGCTGCTGCATTCCTCCAAATCTGTTCTCTTGAAAAAACAAACTCCTCTACTATAAACTCAAACTGTCTTAGATGGCCTGAGGGTGAGTAAAGTTTCATTTTGAACTATTCCTTTAATGGACTAGGGAAAAGATTTAAGTGACAAATATATTTTATAATTCCACATTGATGACTAAAGACAACAATTCCTGAGCTATTTCTATTTCAACAATATAAAATCTCAGTGTTCTCCACTGTTATAGAAGCTACAGAAATACTGGAGTGGTATTGTTACTTTTTATTGCTATTTTATTGTCCGCTCAGGACTAACTTGGTATTTTGCATATTCCTCACAAACATACCTTTAGCTAAATAAATATATCATGACAGTTTTGAGACATTTTCCATCAGTTTCCTCCTGCAGCTATTTGATATATGCTTAATCCAATTGCTGAAGCTCACACCTAAGCCAGGCGCTCACTTTCACCCACATATTGAAAAGGCAAGCTCCACCACTATTTACAGGATTGTGCCTGTGCTCAATTCCATTTTATTGAAAATGATTTGTCTTCTCAGTCAGTATTTTTTCCCCGAGCATCTCCTTTTGCTGTACTTTCGTCTCTGCCATCAGCAGGCCAATTTCCCTTCTGCTGTTATCTGTCTGTAAATGAGTCTCCTGCCAGAAGCCAAACATGCAGGGGGATGGATGCCATGTTAGCTGCAAGTTAATCAAGCAGTAAAATCACAAAATAACTGCAGTCAGATGCACTATAATTAATTGAAAAGCAGTGTGATTTAATTTCTTAACGTGTATTAACTGTGCCAAAACATGAATAGTGTCATAACATTTTGGAACATTTTTTTTTTTATTGTGCTGCGTTTGCAATACTTCAAGCATACATCATACAGTAAATCAGAATATATGAACTGTGTAAACTATGCATATATAACACTGTACATCTAGTGGAGAGGATACCCTCTGCAGCATAGGTATATATATATATATATATATATATACAACGTCTTATTTTTTTTACCTCAATTTTTTGTTACTGTTGAAGTGTTTGTGTGCGATATGGAAAACTTTGCTTTTGTATTTCTAGGGAAGTTATAAAAGCAGACATCCGATTAAAACCCATGGGGCTCAAAACCACAGACACCTTCTGTACGAGAGATGGGCGCGCTGGGGGATCTGGTACAAATACCAACCTCTAGACCTCATACGGTAAGAAACACACACACAGCAGTGTAAAAAAACACAGTATATATAATATAGAAGTATCTGGACACTTTTGGACACATCTATTCATATTCAGTTAATCACTAATATCTATTTGGTGATAGAGAAATTACCCCTCAAAAAGATAATTTAACATGATTATTGTGTTAGATGAGAAAAGCATTGAAAGACATTACAAAAGTAGCTTTAGAAATAAATATTTGATTCAGTATTGCATAAATATTGATAATAAATTGGTATTACATTTTTAAATCAATATTGAAATATGAAACTAAAACTGCCAGTAGGCACAAAACACAGTAACAAAACACAACTGTTGATCTGAGCCAGATATGTACTATGCATATGATTTTTTTATTCATTTTGAAAACATAATTAAGTACCTTGTGAATAAAGCCTAGACTTCACAAGAGCTTTCAGTCTGTTTGTTTGAGCCTTTCTCAAAAGTCTTTGTTTCTGAAAAGCTCTTGGTGACTAGGAAGGCAGTCAAATCCTGAAAGGAAATATTTGCTGTGTGAGAACAGCTTTAATCTCACTAACTCATTCATATGTGTTGGACTGTATTGGTGTGGCTGACCACGGCTTTCTAGTGTAAATCTCAGCTGTAGTCAAATAGAGCGAGAGAAAATGCAGTCTCAGGCTCATAACAAACGTATATTGAAGCTGAATTAGATCACTCAGCTCTTAAAGTGGAGACAGGAAAATAATTGCGATGGTGATCTGCAGACTCAGCATCTCTCTGCTGGTAGCTGCTCATCAGTTTGAGAGTAAGGTCAGAATGATGTAACCGTCCTGACCTGGTATGTTTTAAGTGAATGGATGTTCCTGTTTTTAGTCACCTTGGGTCTTCCCTGCTGTTAATCTACAGTATGTATCTATCCTATGTATCTGGGGCATATAGGGTCATTGTGTGTGTGTGTGTGTGTGTGTGTGTGTGTGTGTGTCCCGATCTATTCATTTATTAAAAACACTTTTACAATGCAATGATTTAAATAAAGTTTGCTTAGATTGGCTTAGACTATCTATTTAGCCCACATGGGCAAGTTGACATCATCAGAAAAGAAATCCAAAGTTCTGGCATTAAACTCTAGATGGCGCAGTCTGATAGGTATAACTCAATCTGACTTAATGACATCATCACATGGCACAGCCGATTGGTTGTTTTTGTATTTGCAGCCAATGAGCTTGCTGCTCAACACTCAAATACTTGAGTAGTGCTTGCTGTAGCAGTAGCAACGCTCTTCAGAAACCCTCCTCCATCCCCAGCGCCACCTGTATAGATCTGCTAAGGGGTATTAATGTATGATATATACTGTATAGGGGTTATTTTATATATGTTATATGTGCAGCTACAGTATTTCTTACATGCTCACAGCAGCATGTTGTAAATGGATTGGCAGTAGCAAGTCTCGGTACTTGCGCTGCAGCAGCAGCGTAGCAGATCTATTCTGCCAAGACCAAACACAAAATCTATATATAACTATCTATCTATAGGCTCTTTTATTTATTTATGTATGCAAGAATGTATGTATTTATATATGTATGTGTGTGTGTATGTATGTATGTATTTTATATATTATTATTATTATTAATTTATTTTATTTTTTGTAGCATATCCAAATAAAATTAGTTTAGTTTTTGGTAGTCTTAAAAACACATTGATTTTTACTAAATACATAAATAAATAAAATAGTTTGGACACTTTGGACACAAAGAAAAATCTAATTAATTGAATTTTTGTAGTCTCAAAAACACTTGCTGGTTTCTACTAAATAATTACATAATCTAGACACTATTAACATTGGACAGTAGTATATTTACAGTGGTGGCCAAAATTGTTCGAACACCTGACAGATCTGAAAATATTGACCTTTTTTGCCTCCAAAACATGATTTCATTTCATAATGTTCATGAAACATGCAGATGGTTGCTCTGAGCACAAAAAATATCAGATGAAGTGATTCGTACTGTTTTTATCCACGTTTAACTTTAATATTTGGTATGTCCACCTTTTGCAGCAATTACAGCAGCACATCTATCTGGCATAGCATCAATATATTTCCTGCGAACCTCAACACTAATGTTATCCCATGCCTTCTGCAACTCAAGCCAAAGGCTTTTCTTTGAATTTACAATAGATCTGTCCAGTTCATTTTCCAACTCTCCCCAAATTTGCTCGATGGGCTTGAGGTCCTGTATTAATAAATGCTATAAATATGAACGGAACCCTAATGAATGTTGTTTCTTGCTGATTTTTCATAGGCGGTACTTTGGGGAGAAGATTGGGCTGTATTTTGCCTGGTTGGGCTGGTATACAGGTATGCTGATCCCTGCTGCTTTAGTCGGCCTCTTCGTCTTCCTCTATGGGCTTTTCACCATGGACTCCAGCCAAGTAAGGTTAGTCCCTGCAGGTATGTTTAGTCATTTCAGAATAGACCCAGTATACCTGGACCAGGTCCCAGTAGTCCATATGTCAAAGTTTACCCGTAATGATGCCATTTTCATTCACCAGTGTTCATCGTTTCCCTAATAAAGCACTGATTCAAATTAGTTTTTCTGTTGTGTTTCAGTAAAGAGATATGTGAGGCCAACACCACCATCATGTGCCCCATGTGTGAAGGCAACTGCAGCTCTTGGACGCTGAGTGACAGCTGTGTCTATGCAAAGGTACCGTACATCCACCTTCTACTGCCATAAACAACATAAGACCCCTTAGACAATGTCAGAAGATAAGTAAAACTGACAGATTTTTAATGTTTTGGTTTAATATAAGCCAGTCACTTAAATGGTCCTCGTCAAACATAGTGTCCCACCTCGATTTTTGTTCCTGATAATGTCATTGATTCAGTTTACTTGAGCCAGTTTGCATCTTGACATCTGTCCTTGTAATAAGATCATGATTCTGAAATGTGGGAACATGAAAAGTCAAGAAAACCAAGACAAACTACATGAAGGTCAAGAAAACAATACATCTTCGTCATGTGTCGATAAATAAAGATTATTTTCCTGTAGATATTTTAATCCAAATACAATTTTTCTTGCTGAAAAGATGTTTCTATTCGATGTTTTAGTCTAAAGACATAGTTTACAGAGCAGCTTTGATTACAGAATGTCTGTTTTTTTTTATTCTAGACTCATTACGAAAGCCTGCTTTGTCTCAAGTCAAATATATTCATATGTTTTAAATTAGTGTTTGATCCTGGATTTTCAACATGCAAACCAAAGACAGATTCCCCAAACTGTGCAGCCAGTACTAAGGACTAAAAGATGGTTTTGTGTTATGGGAACATGGTGGTGACATGCCAGAGAGTGGCTAACATTTTAATAAAACACACATAATTGGTTCCAGAAGAGTTTTATTGCTTGAAGATTGCTATTTCATAGCTCAGAAGACAATGTTGTCACAGTTCTTTGGCAACACACTACTGTCATAAGCCTAGGTCCCACCTACATCCAGAGAAACAACTGTGTCACATGTTGGGAAAATCTTTACCTCTGAGGATTATTTTTACAACCCACCACTGATTCCTCAGTTTAGAAGGGATTTAATACCTGCCTGCTACTCTTCTGCTTTCAAAAACATCTGTTACGGTTATTCAAACTTGCTTCAAAATTCACTCAACAGGAGTTCTGCTGAAAAAAAATCCCCATTCAAGTCTTGCCATTCCTCCCTTATCCAAAAGGATTAAATGTCAAATACTCTTTCCACGCAGGTTAAATAAACAATTATATGCGCGGTACATAAAACCTCCTGCCAAGCCCTCAGATGCTCCTCACGACTTACAGCACAGATTTCCACTGCCAAAATCTCCACCTCCTCAATAAACAAAGCTCCCAATGGGAAGTCAGAGCAACGGATCAGTTTGGCTTTCTACTCTAAAGGTATATCACAGTGGAGAGTAATTTGACACATGCCAATTAAGTTATCTGCATCCTACTACTGGAGTTTTGGTGACCACCAACACTTTCTTTTGTCTCATCACCTGCTTCTTAAGGAAGTTCATAATGCAAGCTCAGAAGAAGCTTATTAACCTTATCCTGTCAATCACTTTTGAAGGATATATAAGAAGTAGATTTGTTTTCTTCTCTCCCATGATATTTGTTCAGCATCCCTCCTCCTCCCTATCTCCACCTTTAGGCCCACATTTATAACTCTGTAGTCCTAAACTGTATGTCTTTAACTAATGGGGGATATCTAAAAGCTCAATCTCAATTCAAGATCGAGCATCCAGTCATGGAAAGTACACCATCTGATAACCCTTTTTGCCAAAGCGGTTTATGTTTTTCTCAAGAGAACTTGGGAAACTCTATTGCAAACTCCTTGCACTGAACTCTGGGGTCTGACCCTGAGGTCTCAAATTTGGACTTGCATGCATTGCTTACTTATTTACTGTGTCAATGTGTAATTGCATTTTGTTGTCAGGCACACCATACATTCTGTGAAGTCTTGTGAGTGCATCTGTTTGGGCTTTTCCAAATTATGTAGCTGGCAAAGTTTGTCTTTTGGCTCAAGGCTTATGTGAGTAGGTGGTCTTTCTGTGCTAATGCTTTCTGTTGCTCTTTTTACCACAAAATGGCAATTCTCATTCAATTGCATACACTGGCCGCTTCACTGCTGCAAATTGATATCAGAATGAATACCTAATAATTATAATAAGGCCTAAAGGATTGGATATACTCATGGCGAAGGTCTTTTTGATTCTTTGCTAAGGGGTAAAAGTAAGTTTGAAATACATGAGCAGTGTATACTGTTAGAGAACATCCTGATACTGCCCACGCTGCTGGGAGCATGTTTAGGTGAATGTGTTATTATGTGCTGCGCACTTTCCTGTCAATAACAAAATAAACACACAAACAAAATTATACCGATGTTTGCATAAGCTCTGCAATTTGGCACTTCATTTAAGTCACATTACTCTAATTTACATATGTGACTCTGGACCACAAAACCAGTCACATGGTTATTTATTTATTTATTTATTTTTAATTGAGATATGAAAGCTGAATAAATATCCATTGATGTATGGTTTGTTAGGATAGGACAATATTTGGCTGAAATACAACTATTTGGGAGTTCCCATAGTGTCATGACATCATGATATCGTATAGTTCCCTTGGAAGGGAACATATTGGGCTATAAATATTTCCCTGGTTGCAATTTTAAAGTTGCAATTTCCTACAAATTTGTATGCTGTGATTTTTTTTTTTTTGGAAAACACTGTTTGTCATTTTAAAAAAGCATGAACCTGCACCCCTAACTCCACACCTAAACCTAACCATGAGGTAGTTGCACATTTACATGTTTGGCAAATGCTTTTATCAAAAACGATTTACATTGCATTCGAGGTATACATTTCTATCAGTTCATGCAGATGTAACTAATTTTCTAATTATACGTTCTTAAATGCATTACCTCTTTTCTGTCCACCAGGTGACCTATCTTTTCGATAATGGAGGCACAGTCTTCTTTGCTATCTTCATGGCTATATGGGGTGAGTCTGAATCTTTTCTATTTAATCAGTGCTCTTTCACCAGCAGAAAGACAGACAGGTCAGCATTTGGTTTAAAGTACAAATTAAGTAATTATAACAGAGGCTTCCTTCAGCGGACAAGGACAGAATGAGAATCTAACAATCTGCGGTCTGCTATAATAGGATTGACTCAAAAGCCCAAGAGAAGCAGCTGTAATCAATCACCGCTTTGTCCCACATTACAACAAGTGATCCAATCAGGTCACAGTAGACCTCACTTACAGCCCAGAAATGTAAATATTTCAACAGTGCTTCAACTTCAGTTTACTCCTCTGAACACAAAGAGGGAGGGAAAATAGATAAGTGTTGCAGGATCGCTAGCAGTGATCACAGGTGAGTAAGTGCTTGATAATTATAATACACATTATAATGCACATTATAAAGTCTAATTGACTGGCTGAAGCCAAAGAAACACTTTCCTGGAGTGAATTTAGAGGAAAGTAATGTGAGCAGGAGACTACGGCTGGTTCTCTGAGGGATTTACAGGGCTGTAGATGTTTACCTTCGGTTGTGCTATTAAACCAAAGTACAATAGCTAGCTACAAAAAAATGTTGGTTGTTTAACTAGCTCAGAAATATTATCTTCAAAAATGTTGCTCCACCATAACAACAGCCGACCTGAAAGAAAAACCAAACTATGAAAGTTTACACTAATGCTCTTTGTGGCAAAGCTAATTGTGCTGTATGATACATTCCAGAAGGAAATTGAAATAGAATGTCTACAGTAGAAGTGTTTGCATTAACAAACTTGATATACTTGTTTTCAAAGTCATAGAAGCTTAGAATGGAACAAAATGTGTATAAATAAATACTAACCTTAAATACCAATTAAATATATGTCTAAAAACATATTTATGTTAAATATAATTTTGGTAGTGTCGAACTCATTTATCTGCAGAAGCATTCCCAAGTTATCTTTCTATGGCTCTTTGGAACAATTTATTCTAACTGGTCTTTCACTGATATATTCAGGTGCATCTCAATAAATTAGAATGTCGTGGAAAAGTTAATTGAGATACACCTGTATGTTGTTACGGATGAGCACAAGTAGGCAACAGGCAGCGGGTCCAAATGCAGTTTAAGATCCTTTAATGATAATCCACAGAGATATACATCCAAAATACATGACAGAACCAAGAAAGGATCACAAGAAACACAGGAGGTAACACTTATCAGCAACTCACACCGACAATAGCAGACCAGCCCTGCGTCTCGATGTTCATACTATCCATCCTAAATAAGTGTGTCCCAAAGCATAGTATGTTGAAAAGAGTATGCCAAAAATCCCCGGATGGTCTAATATTTCAGGTCGATTTTTGAAGTGTGGATCCGTGCACACTCTAATGGCTAAAATTGCCCACAATCTATCGTGCTTTGGCGAAGGATTCGGTCCAGAACTACAAACCCGAATAAAACGCATTAGAAAAAATACAAACGTGGCGGATGCTCGCAATCAATGGTTAGATAGAGAGGTTTACAAAAAGGGGGTTGAGTTACTAATAATCAACATTTAACCTGGTAAAAAATATCCGTGTTATATTTCATCTGCAACAGCAATGTGAACTTTTATAAACATCCAATTGGTTGTGAACTTTTAAATGCATCATTATGCAGAAAATATGAGCAGAGTTCTCGGCATGAAAGACTCGCGACTTGCAGATCAATGTGCTACTTCTTTTCTCTCCAGTACGGTAGGAAGTTAAATGAAATGAAATGTGGAGGATGTTAACTGTGACAAGATGATTGAAGCAAGAAGAGGCAAAACTCAATTCGGTGTTCAAGGGGTGTGCACACAGAACATAGCATGTGGGTGCTGAATTAAGCTTTTTGCATATTTTTGTGTTTGTATGTTTAGACTAGCTAGGTGTATTTGTTCATTCATGTGCAAGAGGACACGAAGGAGAGCTCAGTTCAGTGTTTGCACGTTGTCTGTGAGACATGGCTCTCGGTGTGTGCACCGAATATACTCATGTACTCAACTGAGTTCTTTCACATCTTCTTCTTGAATGCTTTAAATTCTTTTGAATGTTTAAACTGGCAAGGCTTAAAAACACTTGCAATTAATAAGCTTTCATGACGACAACAGTACTGCAAAAATACTGCAAACAACGGGTAAATGTCGTTATTATTGCTGTTTTCCATTACGCTTTTTTCGTAATGTAATTAGGCTATAGCGTTGTATTTTAAAAATGGAGAGCATCCTTGTGCTAAGTAGGCCTGCCCTCTATTAAAGATTTTTCTAAATTGATTAATATTAAATTGATTAATATAATAATATATTAACCACACTTCAATATAGGCTATAGGCAGACGAATTAGGATAGAGCCTGTTCTGCGCACAAGCTCGCGCATAAAGCAATTGCCTCAAAGCACCGGCAAAGTGATTATGAACGTGTCGGGGAAAAGAAGACATTTTAATTATTTATTAATAAACTAGTGCTTTCTGGGTGCAAAGATGAGGTTGCCGAATGCCGACGCTGACTCGCCCTCTCCACATGGACGTGCCTTTTAATAGAAATGCACCTTTTCATACGGACTACAAAATTAAAGAATATTACAAAATCGAGTGGGCGAGTTTTCCTTATATTTATTTTATTATTCATATAAAAATGATAATAACCTGTTTTGGTTATATTTACTATTAATTGCAGAAGGTGCGCTCAGCAAAAATGACGCGAATATTGATGGTTTTCATGCTCAAGTAAAGTAAAAGACCGCTTCTTAAACCAGAGAAGGTGAACATGTTGGTATTCTTGTGGGGAGAAAAATCATGCAAGCACTGTCACCGGCAGCAAGTTTAGTTTTACTTTTCTTTTTGTTTTGTTTTCATTTTGAAAAGCTTATTTTTGCTGTTTACCTCACCTTACGCTACGGAGGCTCTTTTTTTTTTGATTCCTCAGTGTTTGCTAAACTTTCTGTAATTTATTAGTCATTATATAGCCTAATACAGCGTGTAGGCCTATGCCATGCCTCATCTTATTCGTTTTTGTTAATAACGTTTTGTAAGCTAGTTTGTCATTGAATCTTACGGTTTTAAGGTTGTGGTCCATTTTAATTAAAAATAATGAATCCATCTTTTTTTTTAGTCTTAAAAGATGAAAGGTGTATAGATGTAAGCAAAACAGACAATTATATTTTATTGTAAAACCTGACAAGATCGTGAAATCGAAAGTGAAAGCATCCGAAGCCCGGCTTATAACATGGTAAAAGAGGATCTCCCGTTCACAAAATTCAAATCACAAATAATATTACTGATGAAAAAGAACGGGTTGAATGTTAACTACTTTCGTTTCCATATAACTATAAACTACGATAAAAGTTCATCAGTGTGCATTGATTAATAGCATGTTGTAGTCAAAAAAAAAAAAAAAAATGCAACCAACTGAGAAAGTTAATGGCAAAAGAGCGACCAGTGGGAAGAATGAGTCTGGTGCCCTGAATTGCCCAGCTCCCTCTGTCAATGATCTAGCACCCCCTCGGCACCTGCGTTCATAATTCTCTGGCGCCGCCCCTGGTACATCGATGTATTTTTGAAAAGCAAAAATTAAGTTTGTCCAACTCTAAACCCAGTCCCCAAGTAAATTAGGTTATTAAATAAAAAACTAGCAAAATGAGTTGCACGGTGTCCCCACCACTTTTCAAAGCAAAGTTACGCCACTATAGAGTATGTTGAGGTGGATTGAGTATGCACACAGTCACACACACAGACAGCTAGCTTGCAAACACATGAGGCTTCTGAAGACAAAGATACTGGTTTGGTATCTGTACTGTACTGTTGTTATCTGTACTTGGTACTGTTCTGGCCACAGAGACCCAGATGGATCTGCAAGTCTAAATCCTGAGAGCTCAAATGTGAAGACCACTTTCAGCAAGAAGACTGGGCTTTAAAAATTAAACATTGTCTCTCTTCTTGGTCTTTCACTCTGTTTCTTCCCTTGCAGCTCTTTTGCTTTCAACAAAAGTGGGTCACACCGTCCTTTGTTAGAAACGTGGGGCATGCGAACTCAGAGAGTCCAGATGTTTTTGCTCTATTTTAACAGTTAAATTTAACATGAAAACCTCACTGAACTTATCTTATTTTTACTTTGATTTATTTAGTATTCAAGCTACACAGAATCTCAATGTCTACCAGTGAGATGAAAAATTATAAAATGGATAGTTCTAATCCAAAATCCTGATTGGTTGCACATTCAACGCTGGTGTAAAATGTTGATGAACATATATCTGTGATTACACATGCACAAAGATGTTATTATATCCAGTCTCGTGGGGCTATTTTGGTGCAACTTCATGAAACCAACAATCTGCATGGAAAAGACAAAAGTATCTGAAACAACAACACTTGTGGAGTGGAGAAATGAAAGAATTGCCCATGTTCAAGACAACTTTTAAAGGCCTTCGTATAAGCTAATATGTACTTTTAATAATGTTAACGGCTGCATTTCTGCAGTTTAGTGCCATCTGCTGTCAGAGAGTGAAAGTGCGCTTTCCTCCAGAGCGTCTCTCACATGTTCCGCCGTGCGCTTCTCGTCCGCGCTTGTTTACATCAGAGTGCGCACGCGTCTTTCACGCAACATACAGGTGTTGTGCATTTTGACCAGTTGATGGGAAAAGTATTCTTAAAATGCATTCAAAATTCGGAATAATTTGTAATATATAATTATTGACGGTGTTTAGAAGTGCCCACGATATCAATATCGTGCATATTCATTATCGTGATATATCGCATTACCGAATACCGGTATGTCTAAATGTCAGTTATTTGTACATCTTATAGTTTATTTATTATGCATTTATTTTTGAATTTGTACATCGGTTTTATTGATTGATTGATTGATTTTGCATTTTAATTAAGATTGTTAATATAACTAAATTTAAATCATTTTAATAATTTTAGGACTAGGTTCCCCCTTGAAGTTTGCCACAGTCCCATAGTAGGCCCTGGCTCCCTGGTTGAGAACCATGGCTTTAAAGGGGTCATATGATGCTGCTAAAAAGAACATTATTTTGTGTATTTGGTGTAATGAAATGTGTTTATGCAGTTTAAAGTTAAAAAACACATAATTTTTTACATACTGTACATTATTGTTTCTCCTCTATGCCCCGCCTTTTTGAAATGCATCAATTTTTACAAAGCTCTTTGGTCTGAAAAGCGAGGTGTGCTGTGATTGGCCAGCTATCCAGTGCGTTGTAATTGGCCGAATACCTCAAGCGTGTGACGGAAATGTTACGCCCCTCACCATACTGTTGATGCCTTGTCCGGCTAGAGCGACGAGACTAAAACATTAAAACCCATTACAAACTTGAACCAAATGTGGGAGTTGTATTTATATTATATCAGGTTTTTCATATTGATTTTTTGAACTTTGACACAGCATAGTCTTTCATAGAAGGAAATACGAAACAGCTCTGGTCATGTGACTATTTACAACATGTAAACATTTCCCACATGCATTTATAAGCAGTCAGTCCTTTTATGTTCCGTTGACCGAATACATCAACAACATCTTTTAGACCCTTCGAAACTTTGGACACAAATGGGATTAAATATGGCTATAAACATGTTGAACTTCAACAAACTTCCTCACCAGTTGTTATTGACAGTAATTGACCTAGAAAACAACTATGCAAATGCCCACAACAGCGTTCCTTTCGGCAAGGAGATTTATGATCCTAATGATGCCTGAAATTGAGCTTGCATAGTTAAAGCGCTTGTTTTCATGTATGTGCATTGAGTATGTTTGGGCCTAAGATGACCTTCTTTAGTCACCTTACCTAGGTGAGCATGGTAACTTTAAATATCTGAAAGCTCTTGTTGTGTTGACGTCTTACCACTTCCTCTTGTGCTGTCACAGCCACAGTATTCCTTGAGTTCTGGAAGAGGAGAAGGGCGGAGCTAACATACGACTGGGATTTGATTGACTGGGAGGAAGAAGAGGTGAGCCTGCTTTCCTGTTTAAATCGACTTTGAGCTGAAATCGCAATGCTTTGTTTCTTTAGAAATATCAGAATCTTTTGAGACCTGTTAAAATGACCATTATGTTCATGAGCAACTGTAACTGGTGTGTGGCCAATCTATGTGCTGTCTGTTGTATTTCCTTTAGTATAAATCCTGTGTCATGGTGTGTTCTGTGAGTGTGCCTCCTACCGTATCATGTTGTGTTGTGCATGCCTTGCTCCTTATGTGAAAACGACTCAAGGGTGTTCACACTGACAGCGATTAGTTTTGACAAAGCATCTGTTGATGCGTGCCATTGTTGAGTTGGGAAAAGTTTAAGTTCATGCATCTCCGTCTCCTGTAGATATTTAACGGACATAAGAGGCGTTAATTTTACTGCAACCCAGGCTCATTGGAAACTTTTTCGCAGAATGATATTATATTGCTTCTTGCATGTTTAGTGTTAACAAAAAGTAAATGTGGGATGAAAAACACATTTGCTATGAATGGTGTTTCATAGGACTTGCACCTGAGTGCTCCTGCTGCACCGGGTGAGCTATCGAGCAAGTTTACTATGTCAGAAAAGTTATATGTTGAGCTGGTAATGTGATGCTAACATCAAAATATATTAGTTTACAAATCATGCACTATGGTAAAAGTGTTATGAGGTTATAACTTTATATTGTGCAAATAACCATACGAAAATAAGTCTTTATTAATCTAATCTGTCCCTGTAATCATAATTTGTGTGAAAAGGAATAAAAGCTGTTGGTGTTTTACTGTCACTAGTGTTTATTTCAGCTGGAAACTGCAGTGAATTGTAAGTATAGGTAAGTTTTTGACATTTTGCAAAAATGTAGGTAGATGCATGTATTTCCAATGTGCCTGTGTTGTTTCTTTGTGAGCAGAAAAAATGATTTTTCTTTGCCTACATTCAATGAACTGGAATTCTATGGAATTTCTACCAATTAATAAACAATTTTAAAAAAGTAATTGCAACTTTTATTCTGACTTTTTATCTTGTGAATTTACATCAGAAAATTCTGACTTTTTTCTCACAATTGCGAATTTATATCTTGTGATTCCAGCTTTTCTAAGAATTGTGAGATAAAAACCCATAATTGTGAATTATAAAGTCCCATTGTGAGGGAAAATAAGACTTACTGTTTTCTTTAAACCTCGCAATTCTGACTTTATAACTCACAATTGCGAGTTTCTATCATGTAATTCTGAGAAAAAAAAGTCAGATTTGCATGGAAAGAGGTAAGAATGTAAGAAAAGTAAGAATTTTCAGATGAAAAGTCGCAATTACCTTTTTTTTATTCAGTGGTGGAAACAGGCTTACATAGCATTCTGAGTGCACTTAGTTCATGAATTAATAATCGTTTATTCTAATCATATTTGTTGTCAAAATAGAAACACATTTGAAAACGTATTTTCCAGTTAAGGCCCGTTGCACAGCACACCAATAACGTTTGGGCATCCAGTAGTGGGAATATACTGTACACCGCGGCCAGAAGTACATTCGCCTTCCAACTCCCTGTGATAAAATCTCAGTGTGAACAGCTCTTGGTGAACCACATATCATCAGCATGTGCAGAGTGATGGCGAATTTATGTTCTGTGTATTTTTTATTTTGTGTGATGTGTGAATGTGTAATGCGTTTGAGGAAACACCTCAACATAATCCAGAGATCAAAGCGATCAGATATGGCTGTTACCTGCTGAACGTCTGGTGTTTGTATTTGTTGCACTGTAGATTTCTGCTGCTGCTAGTTTCTGTATAACAGTGGTTCTCAAACTGTGGTTCATGCACTAACAGTGCTACACAATCCTCTTTTCCTGTGGGGATGATGTACTTTTCTAGGCCAAAACCGGTAAACGTGTTAGCACTTTAGCACTTCTGGTTTCATTGTCCTGAAGTTTATTGAATGGGTTTTTGGAAAAAGGTATGTGTGAAATAAGGTTTGTGTTTTTTGTTGAGGGAACCAGGGTGATGCTAACTTCCAGGTTGCCATACAAAAATACATAATCACTGCAGCACTCTATTTTCCCTTAGATATTCATAGAAGACTATTTCAAAAGCAGTACACATTTTCATTGCTGATATTGTAGTTATTAAATATGTTTATGGGTTTATTGTGCATTTAAGAACTCCTTATTAGTGCTTAGTGTAGATGTAGTGTAGCAGCATGTGTATGTGACGTAAATGTATTTAAACAGATTTTTTTTTTCACTTCCCCCAAATATTTTTTTTCTAATCAGTTCACCCAAATATTTTGTTTCTAATTTCTAATCAGTTCACCCAAAAACAAAAGTTCTGCCCTTATTTACCCACTAACATCGTCTTTGTCCTTGTCTTTCTTTCTTCTTGGCACACAAATGGTTAAATTTGAGAGCTACAAAAAGGCTTTTTTATTTTTATTTATTTATTTAATTTTTTTAACAAGTAATGACTTTGGTCATAAACCTGGTCATAAGCCTATCGCAGCATGAACAGTCTTGAAATTATCTTCTTTTTTGCTCTATGAAAGAAAGAAAGATATATGGGTTTGGAAAAACAAATGGTTGATTAAATAATGACATCATTTTCATTTTTGAGTGAATCCTATTATAGTTTCTAATATTTAGCCTACGTTCTTACATTGACAGTGTGAAAATAACACTGATCAGTAAAATGGTGACTAGGTAATACTTGGATAGTGTGATTTGATCAGATGTGATAATTGGCCTGAAAAGTTTGAGAACTGCTGCTGTATACAATCCCTTCTATATTTAACTGTCATATTGTGGACTGTACTAATAATAAATATATCTTATGTGGAGGCATTGAAGTGTCTCATGTTAACTCATTGAGCTCATGTAAACAGCCTCTGGATTGACATCATCATGCCCAACCAAAACAGATGATGATGTTGAACATCTGTGTGTGATGAGAATCATTCATGAGATCTGAGAAAAGATCTTCAAGCAAGTCTTTCAAGAGTAATATGATGTGTGTGTGTGTGTGTGTTTTTTTTTTAAAGGAGGAACTACGGCCCCAGTTTGAAGCCAAATACTCCCGGAAGGAGAGAGTGAACCCCATCTCAGGGAAACCAGAGCCCTTCCAGCCCTTCACAGACAAACTCAGCCGACTCATGGTGTCTGTTTCGGGAATCTTCTTCATGGTAGGACTCTGTGTTCGATTTTTTCCTAAAGCTACAACAAACAGATCAGAATAATCACCACCCCGTCATGAAAATCGGGACGAGAATTGTGCAGAATTTAACTATTCTGGTTTCACTTCCTTTTGTTTCTTAACTATTTCCCAAACACTGGTTTATTTTAAGAGGTCTTTGTAGAAATACGTTGTCACGGTCGGTGTTAGTGTGAGGAGCACGGAATGAAGAACGAGGAGACCAGGAGTCCAGGAGTACGAAACAAAGGGATTTATTCTTGTCACAGGGAATCACACGTATCACGAGGAGAAGACATCAACATACAATTCCAGACAAGGGAGAACTGAACGGGCTAGAACTAAATAGGGTAGATAACGAGGGACAGACAGGTGATAGGGATAACTAATAACAAGGAACAGGTGATATTAATAATGTGAAAAGAAACTGGAAGGACCAAATAAGGAAATTGTCTCCAGGGCTGCTCCGCCATGGCTTCCTGATCCGCCCTGGAGACAAGGAGAGTCTCCAGGGCGGATCAGGAAGCCATGGCGGAGCAGGCAGTTCGGGTTGCCATGGCGGAGCCGGGCACTCGGGAGGCCATGGCGAATCAGGTGGCTCGGGAGGCCATGGCGGAGCCGGGGGAATCGGGAGCCCTCCGTGGGCTTAACGGGGAATCGGGAGCTCTCCGTGGGCTATACTTTGGATCCGGAGCCCTCCCTGGGCTTAACGGGGAAACAGGAGCCCTCCCTGGGCTTAACGGGAAATAAGGAGCCCTTCCTGGGCTTAATGGGGAAACAGGAGCCCTCCCTGCGCTTAACGGGGAATCAGGAGCCCTCCGTGGGCTACACTCGGGAACAGGAGCCCTTCCTGGGCTGAACTGGGGATCAGGAGCCCTCCGTGGGCTATACTTGGGAACAGGAGCCCTTCCTGGGCTGAACTGGGGATTAGGAGTCCTCCGTGGGCTATACTCGGGAACAGGAGCCCTTAAATTTGTCTAGTATAAGGTAATATGCCAGAAGATTAGTAACAATGTGTGTTTACTTTTAAATTGCATAGATATTATGAATACTTCATTTACATATTTAGTTGTCCATATTTAAATTGAAGATGTCATAACAGCAGTACTATGAATTCAAATTTAGGATTTCACTTAATTATCCTATAGGTCTTAAGGATTAGCAGAGATGTCTAAAATGTATTGTCTAACTGATGGAATTATTGAATAATAACACCATGAATTATAAATACTGCATTAAAACTAAATAAAAAACACTAGTAACAACACAAATCAAAACTTTTACTGAATCTCACAAATGCTGATATTCAGATGCAATGACAAAATTATAGCCATTCATTAAATGTGTTGAGGTAGGATTTTGTCATCTATGGTCAAGAGAAAAACAGCATTATAACAGTTCTGTTATGGTAAAACAGTTTTATGATGTGTATTTTGTGAAACGGTCAAAAATCAGTAATCCTCGGTAGTGTCACGGGTTGCTACTGTGAGGAGCACGGAGCGAGAAATGAGGAGATGCGGAATTAATTTGAAACAGTTTTTAATAAACTTCCAAAGGAACCAGGAGAACACACAAAGCAATGTAGACAAAACAATTCCAGACAAAGAAACTCAGAACAGGCTAGAACTAAATAGGGCAGATAACGAGGGGCAGACAGGTGAGGAGGATAACTAATAATGAGATACACCTGGAACAACTCAAACTACTTTGGAACAGGAACAGGAAGGACCAAATAAGGAAAACAGGAACTCAACAGGAACATACACGTGACAGATCGCCCCCCTCCCGGATGGCGCGGGACCATCGGGGAGGAGGGGTGGATGCCCTGGAGGCTGGTGCAGGACTGGAACAGGGTGGAGACTAGGAGAGCCTCCAGGGAGGATCAGGAAGCCATGGCGGAGCAGGCAGTTCGGGTTGCCATGGCGGAGCCGGGCACTCGGGAGGCCATGGCGAATCAGGTGGCTCGGGAGGCCATGGCGGAGCCGGGGGAATCGGGAGCCCTCCGTGGGCTTAACGGGGAATCGGGAGCTCTCCGTGGGCTATACTTTGGATCCGGAGCCCTCCCTGGGCTTAACGGGGAAACAGGAGCCCTCCCTGGGCTTAACGGGAAATAAGGAGCCCTTCCTGGGCTTAATGGGGAAACAGGAGCCCTCCCTGCGCTTAACGGGGAATCAGGAGCCCTCCGTGGGCTACACTCGGGAACAGGAGCCCTTCCTGGGCTGAACTGGGGATCAGGAGTCCTCCGTGGGCTATACTCGGGAACAGGAGCCCTTCCTGGGCTGAACTGGGGATTAGGAGTGCTCCGTGGGCGTGATGCGGGAACCGGAGGCTTTCCTGGCTCGGGAACAGGAGCCCTTCCTGGGCTGAACTGGGGATTAGGAGTCCTCCGTGGGCTATACTCGGGAACAGGAGCCCTTCCTGGGCTGAACTGGGGATCAGGGTAGCGCTGACGTGGTGCTGGCACTGGAGGGTGCTCTGGAGGAGTAGGCACAGCAAAGCGCTTTCGAGGAGCCGGCACCGGGGGGGGGCGCTCTGGAAGGCGTTTACGAGGAGCGGGCACTGGGGCTGGAACAGACACTGGGCCCACATTAACGTCTGCAGGGCTTGCCTCATTAACGTCTGGCAGGCTTGCCACATTAACATCCGGTGGGCTTGCCTGAGGAACGGCTGGCTTACTTGACTCGGGAACGGCCAGCAGATGGGTCCCGGATCGGAATCGGAAGCTCTCCAGACACCGAATGACTCCCTCCTTCCAGCCGAGGTTGGTGGTGTCTGGGAGCTCCGCGGGACGATGGTAGGTTATCCCGATCCGGAACAGCGTTAGGAGGGTTTCTCCCTCGAGGGAGCTGGCGAGGGCGAGTGGCACGAACACCCTCGTGTAGAGAATCGGGTCGGGGTTCGCCTGAGCCACGGCGATTAGCATCGCTCGTTCCTCCATTTGTACGGGGAGAAACGAACGGGAAAACAAAAAAACACTTTTCAAAATACGGAGAAAAAAACACGGGTAGAAGGGGTGCCGCTTATTGTCACTTTTAGGTCTGGAATTCTGTCACGGTCGGTGGTAGTGTGAGGAACGAGGAGACCAGGAGTATGAAACAAAGGGATTTATTCTTGTCACAGGGAATCGCACGTAGCACGAGGAGAAGACATCAACATACAATTCCAGACAAGGGAGAACTGAACGGGCTAGAACTAAATAGGGTAGATAACGAGGGCGTTAGGAGGGTTTCTCCCTCGAGGGAGCTGGCGAGGGCGAGTGGCACGAACACCCTCGTGTAGAGAATCGGGTCGGGGTTCGCCTGAGCCACAGCGATTAGCATCGCTCGTTCCTCCATTTGGACGGGGAGAAACGAACGGGAAAACAAAAAAACACTTTTCAAAAAACGGAGAAAAAAACACGGGTAGAAGGGGTGCCGCTTATTGTCACTTTTAGGTCTGGAATTCTGTCACGGTCGGTGGTAGTGTGAGGAACGAGGAGACCAGGAGTATGAAACAAAGGGATTTATTCTTGTCACAGGGAATCGCACGTAGCACGAGGAGAAGACATCAACATACAATTCCAGACAAGGGAGAACTGAACGGGCTAGAACTAAATAGGGTAGATAACGAGGAGCAGACAGGTGATGGGGATAACTAATAACGAGGAACAGGTGATATTAATAATGTGAAAATAAACTGGAAGGACCAAATAAGGAAAACAGGAACTCAACGGGAACATACATGTGACATACGTATAATTAATTAACATTTTATCTTACTATATTGTTAGGGAAAAGTTTGGTTAATTGCTTATAATTGTTCATAATTTGCTGTTATTACTATAGTAAATACATGTATCGTGTAACAAGCGTACTGCAAAACTGAGTGTTGCACAAATATTTTAGCAATTTAATTTTGCAGAAGGAATGGAAAATATTTAGAAAATGTTTTATTTTGCAGTGTCTTTGTTTCACGTTACATGTACTTATTATAGTAATAACAGTAAATTATGCCTAATTGCATGCAGTTACCCCTAAAATAAACCCTTATCCTAACCCTTACCATATTGTAAGTACAAGTTATGAATTAATGTTACTCTGTACTTAATTGCATAACAATGACATCTTAAAATAAAGTGTAACCATTATTTCATAACAGGCTGCTGAGAGCATTACATTCAATAAGTAATGTTTTCGGGGTAACACTTCATTTTAAGGTGTCGTTGTTACACACGTTACATGTTCTTACTATTATAATAACAATAAATTATGCATAATTACATGCAAGTAACCGTAGGCCAAACTCTAACCATATAGTAAGCACATGTAGTTAATTAATATACTCAGTATTTAAATGTATAATTACACCGTAACAAGGACACCTTAAAATAAAGTTTAACCAGAATAAATAATATTACTCGATACTCTTTTGTGTAATTACACTGCAATAACACAAAAGCCAAATAATGTACGCCACACCTGTGTACAGGCCATGAAAAGGTAGAATTGCAGATTTTTGCAGCCAAAATTATCCTCATAAGATGCATTTCTACTTGGTATGATGCATATGTTACATATTGTATGCCGGTGTTTCATCCACACATGCAGAAGAGTGCAGACGTCACAGCTGAATGTCATGAAAATCCATAAGCATCCATCACCATCATCAGTTACGAACCCTATTTGTATAACAAGGACACCTTAAAATAAAGTTTAACCCGAATAAATAATATTACTTGATACTCTTTTGTGTAATTACACTGCAATAACACAAAAGCCAAATAATGTACGCCACACCTGTGTACAGGCCATGAAAAGGTAGAATTGCAGATTTTTGCAGACAAAATTATCCTCATAAGATGCATTTCTACTTGGTATGATGCATATGTGACATATTGTATGCCGGTGTTTCATCCACACATGCAGAAGAGTGCAGACGTCACAGCTGAATGTCATGAAAATCCATAAGCATCCATCACCATCATCAGTTACGAACCCTATTTGTCACCCTAAAGAATATTTAAAATGAAAACAAATAAACACTTTAAATATGATTTTTATTGATTAAAGTTAGATCATAAAGCTGCACTATACCATAAATAACTGTCTCCCTCTGGTGGCCTTGAATTAAAAGGCAATGCATCTCAAAACTATACCTAACTTTTGCAAGATTCCGATATAGATCCATCTATTTATAATATTCCAGTCTGACACCTCGTTCACCTCTCGTCATCTTTCTTCCAGATCTCTCTGGTCCTGACTGCCGTGTTTGCCGTGGTGGTGTTCCGGCTCATTGCCATGGAGAAGTTTGCTTCCTTCCAGTGGGAGTTTGTGAAGAAGAACTGGCAATTCGCCACATCAGGCACTGGAGTCTGCATCAACTTCATGATCATCATGTCTCTGAATGTGGTTAGTCCTGAAGGCAGAGACACAATAAAGGCATCCCTGAACAAAAACTGACCAAGCTTTTGCACGAAAGTTTCACACAAATAGAGAAAAAAGGCTTTTCCACAAGAAATCAAATGAAAGCAAAACACGCTTTGAAGCAATAAAACGATTATTACAAAATAAAAAAATAAAAAAAAACTTTAATGCAAAATAAAACTTAATGTGAAAATATCAACTGATATTTTCTCTCTTCTGAAATGGTACCATGGGAATAAAATAAAGCATATAATGGAATATATTATAATATTGTCAGCGTTAATTAGTGCTGTCAAACGATTAATCGCGATTAATCACATCCAAAATAAAAGTTTTTGTTTGCATAATATATATGTGTGTACTGTATATTTATTATATATATGTAAATACACACACATGCATGTATACATTTCAGAAAAATTTTATGTTTATATATTAAGTATATTTATTTATAATATAAATTATATGACTATAAATATAGACATGTAAATATTTTCAAAATAAATATTGAATGTACAGTATGTGTTTTTATATATACATAATAAATATACTCAGAACACACACTTATATTATGCAAACAAAAACTTTTATTTTGGATGCGATTAATCACGATTAATCGTTTGACAGCACTAATATTAATAATAATAACAACAACAATATTCAGTATAATGTATGTGTTATCAATCCATGAGATCCAATGTGGTTTTCGTGGCATGGCTGTTTTCACGGCACCGGCCAATCAAAAAAATTAATGTGACATTCGTCTTTTTTTACATTTCTCGTTTCACAGCATCTCAGATGTTGCTCTGGTTATTCTGAAAAAACCAGAGCCTCAAAATGAAACCATTAAAATGATTGACTACTATTACATGCTGTCGCTCCCAGACATAAAACATAAGGCGATTGCAGCAAACGTAAACTTTATTACAGCGTTTTGTCTGCATCCTTAAAACAGCAAGTCATTGATTCAATAAAAGAGTGAATTTCTGGGCGGTAACAACCTAATTTCCATTTCTATGTGGCACCAATGTGACAATTTTATTTTCCTGAAGACAAGAGATGAAAATGCCACTTTCTCTAATAATAACATTGCAACTTAGTTGGAAATATAGCAACTTACATTAACTTTCAAAAGTTTGGGCTTAGTAAGTTTTTTTGTGTGTGTGTGTGTGTGTTTGTACGTTTTTTTAAAAGAATATGCTCACTAAAGCTGCATTTATTTGAGAAAAATGCAGAAAAAATAATAGTTATATTGTGAAATATTATTACAATTGAACAGTTTTCTATTTTAATATATTGTAAAATATATTATGATCATCAAAGCTGTATTTTCAGCATCATTACTCCAGTCTTCAGTGTTACATGATCTTCAGAAATCAGTATAATATACTGATTTGCTGCTCGAGAAACATTGCTGATTATTATCAATTATTAACAGTTGGGTTGCGTCATATTTTGGCGGAAACCACGATACATTTTTAGAATGCTTTGATAAACAGAACGTTCAAAAGGGCAGCTTTTTTTTTTAATGGAAATAATTTGTAACATTATACTGTCTCTCTTGATAAATGCATGCTTATCGAATAAAATGATTAATGTCTTTTAAAAGTGAATGAATGAATGAATGAATGACTCCAAACTTTTGAGTGGTAATGTATGTTATATTAACAACTTGTTGGTTATTATAAACCGTGTATTAAATGTATTATTTATGGTATTTATTTATTTATTTGCATCCTTCTCTGTAATGCTACTGAGTGGATTTTCTTTTACCCATCAGGTCTATGAGAAAGTGGCCTACCTACTTACAAACCTGGGTAAGTATTGATTCAGTCAAGGTTACTATTGATTGAGTGAGTGTAAAATGATTGCGGTCTGTGAGAAATGTTCCTCATGCCTGTAACATGCGGTGCATGACTAAAATATCGCTCACTTGTGATCTAGAACATCCACGGACAGAGTCCGAATGGGAAAACAGCTTTGCCCTCAAGATGTTCCTCTTCCAGTTCGTCAATCTCAACAGCTCGACCTTCTACATCGCTTTCTTTTTAGGAAGGTAAGCAACTCTTGATCTTGTCGATGCATTGTTCAGTACTTGATTGAATTGTTCATTCGCCCAGATTGTACCACTTGAGATCTGTTCATCGACTCATACAGGAACTTCGTGGCGCTAGCGCACATGCTAACACAACCGCCTCCCTCACAATAGCATGGCTAATTGAATTTCAAAGCTAATTTCACATGTGTTACTGTGATGTGTGTGTATTCCGCAGGTTTGCTGGCAGGCCGGGTGACTATAATAAGCTGTTTCACCGGTGGAGGATGGAGGAGGTGGGTGAGACGAGGCGGTAATGAGTTTTCTCACATTTGGTTATTATTGCCCTTCGGCATGATCAACATTCCCCTATCAAATATCGGCCTCAGTTATGCAACTGCCATGAGATTTCAATAAAAACGGTCATAATTTAGTGCAGACTCTCACTTAATTGCCTCAACATAACAACTGTGGTTGCTCATAACACTAGTGTACTGATTTAGATCTAGTCTGTGTACAGCATGTAATATAATCAAAAGCGCCCTTGTGAAAAACAAATGTGCTTAAGTGTATTGAATTCAAAACTTTGAAATCTTAATCTTAAGAACTGCACTTGCAGACAGTATTACTTTAATGAAATAAAAGGCCACTTAAGTGTAATTACAGAAAGAGTCCTCTTAGATTACACACCCTACTTTTAAAAAGTGCTATTGTCAAATTAAAAGTTTTACTTTAAAGTATATTTTAAAATCACAATTTTACTCATTTTTGTTGTGTTTTAAGGAAGGACATTTCTTTTGATATTTAAAAGTTAATATATTTTAAATGTACTAAACTGCAACTTTACCGTTACAAATACGTAAGGTAACACTTTATTTTAAGGTGTCCTTGTTACTCATGTTACATGTACTTACTAAATTAATAACGATTAATTATGCATGATTACATGCAAGTAACCCTAACCATATAGTAAGTGCATGTAGTTAATTAATATTACTCAGTAATTAAATGTATAATTACACTGTAACAAGGACACCTTAAATTAAAGTGTAACCATATGTAATTATTATAAATATTTAAATACACATATGAGTGTCAATGGGAATGATATTGTAATATATTTTAGTTTACCATGAATTCTTGCCAGTACATGTTAACAGCAGAACATGGTAACCATGTTTCAAAGACAATAGAAGTAATTATGAAATAACTTTATTTACAGTATGTGCACTTATGTGTACTTACAGTGTAGTTACATAAAAAGTGCTGTAATGTTAACTACATGGGTTAAGGTTAGGTTTAGGGATAGGTTCAGGGTTAGTACCTAGTTATTACCTAGTTATTGTAACAGCTACATGGTATGTGCATGCGGAACCGGACTGGAATTAAAGTACTACCCATATACAGTCATTTAGTGGGTCAAAACACTCTAAAATTATATGAAATGCATTTATTATAAATTTAGACTTTATAATTAATTAAATGCAATTAAGTGTCAAAGAACATTACATTCAGTTTACACTTAAGTTTACCCTTTTAAAGTATATTATTTCCTTAACAATATTATTTTTGTAAAATGTGCTAAAGTGTACTTCTATTTCACAAGGGTAACCAAAATGTATATGTATTTTTTTTTTAGTGTCATCCCAGTGGTTGTCTGATTGACTTGTGCCTACAGATGGGAGTGATTATGGTGTTGAAACAGATCTGGAATAACTTCATGGAGCTGGGCTACCCGTGAGTATGTGGCGTCAGACCTGGGGAGGCCATGAAACATGATCGGGCCCTCCTGCAATCTTAAAACACAAGATTGTTAAACAATCGCAAAGTCTGGGAAAAAGCTATAAAACTCTTTGCTAACAACAAATGTTGTATTGTCGATTTAACTGATTCTGAATTCTGTTTAGTCTCTCTCCGGTCATGTTCGAATCACACAATATTGTATATCGTGTTTATCACAATGCAGGTGGCATGTCAGATTGCTCTTGTAAACCCATTTTCCTCTCAGATGGAGCTGGTGTAAATGGCATTTTGTTTGATTTTATTGCTTCTTTCTTAACCTCTAAACTTACACAGTAGTCAGATTTACAGATTTCTTCATGTCACTTTGTCATGCCTTTCTTTTTCTTTCTTCACACACTTTATTTCATAAGATCCGACTTTGTTATTGAGTGTATGAACACAGAGGTCAGTGTTACTCAATTATTAGCCCGAACAGGAGGTGTTTGCAGCACTGAACATTCAAAGAGAGAGTTTGTCCTTAGTTCCAGTCCACTGCGTTCACGGCTGACTGATTTTGCCGACCCTGCAGTACAGAGAGAAATGTATGCCTCATCAGAAAGAGCCTCGACAACAGAGTGTACTTAACCATGACGAGGGATGTTAGTTTAGATTAACATTACTGTGCTTTGTTCAGTGTTCACAGAAAAATGGCAACTCTGCTATTATTAACTTGCGCTTATTTTGTTCTAAAGCCTTTTTCGGGGAACTTCTCTTCCCTTGTAAACATGAAGTGTACTTAGTTGTATTGAATGTGCAGTACACTGTTTAAAAGCGCACTTTGTAACAACATCAAATTAAAAGTTTTAAATAATTGTGTTTTAAAGGGGTCATATGATGCGATTTCAATTTTTCCTTTCTCTTTGGAGTGTTACAAGCTCTTGGTGCATAAAGAAGATCTGTAAAGTTGCAAAGACTAAAGTCTCAAATCCAAAGAGATATTCTTTACAAAAGTTAAGAGTCAGCCACACCTACCTAAAACGGCTCGTTCTAACACGCCCCCACATACCTACCTCACTATGTGGGAAGATTTGCATAACGCCGCCCAAATGTTCACGCAAAGAAAGAAGGTGTAACTTTTATTCTCACTGTAGTATTGTTGTTGCCGCCGCCATGTCGTGAAGACGCTGTGTGTTTCGTTGTGAAAGCGAAACTACTTTGTTTGGTCTTCCAAAAGAGGATGAGATCTACTTCGTCATGCATGCCTGGAGCTGATCCATGCTGGTCGCTGAGGGCCGCCTCTGCTCACTCTAGCCCTCCGGCCGTTCCTCACTCTAGCCCCCGGCCTCAGCTCACTCTAGGCCGCCGTGTCTGATGCTGTGTTTCGTTGTGAAAGCGAAATTACTCTGTTTGGCTTTCCAAAAATGGACACGACTAAAAATCAGTGGTTAAGTTGTATTTACAACACTGTTCCAGAACACGTCAACCCAAATATTCGGATGTGTCCAGCACATTTTATGGAGGAC
>NW_015506592.1:196883-221026 GCF_001515645.1 Sinocyclocheilus grahami
TTTTATATTTAAAGAGTTTTTATATTTTATATATTTAAAGCGAGTTTTTTGGGCAGTGTAGAGTAGCGCTTGTTGTTTGTAGTTTCTCCGATCACAAATGCAGGCATGGTTTTATGTTTACGCGGCGCGATGCAACGCAATGCATAAAAAGACAGTAGAAGTCATTAATCCATAATTAATCCACAATCCATAATTATGTCCCCACTAGATGCAACGAATGCCTCGTTTATAATGGGTTTTAATGTTTTTGAATCATCGCTCCGGCCGGACAGGGCATCACAGTATGGTAAGGGGCATAACATTTCTGTCACATGCTTGAGGTATTCAGCCAATCACAACGCACTGGATAGCTGGCCACTCACAGCACATCTTGCTTTTCAGATCGATGAGCTTTGTAAAAATCGACGCGTTTCAGAAAGGCGGGGCATAGAGGAGAAACAATAATGTACAGTATGTGGAAAATAATGTGTTTTTTTACCTTAAACTGCATAAACACATTGCATTACACCAAATACACCAAATAATGTTCTTTTTAGCAACATCATATGACCTCTTTAATAATCTTTTATTGTGCTTTGAAGAAGTACACTAATTTGCTGACTAGCATACTAAAGCACATGTGCTACTCAGGTACTTGATTATTTATTATTTGGCCATTACCATCACTCTTCATTATCAAATTTAACTCAGGCTGCTGCAGAACTGGTGGTCCCGGCGTAAGATGAAACGAGCAGGAGAGCAGAATAAGAGTAAAGAAGAGCTGCCGCAGTGGGATAGAGACTGGAACCTGCAGCCCATGAACGCACACGGCCTGGTGGACGAGTATCTGGAGATGGGTGAGTCCTGCTCGACAACACCTACTGTGAGATCTTCTGAAGTGCGTAATTTTCTGTCATGGTGAAGCTGAATTTAGTTACCTAGTTTAAGTTAGTTAAACCGTCATGATAAGCTGCCTTAATAATAATAACACATCTAAATTAATGTAACTGATGGTTGAAGATAACTGCTTTGCCCTTGAGTACTGAGATTTGTTTATATTATAAATGCACTTATTGTGAGATTACAATAAGTATATTCATCAGGGTGGCCTGATTGCAATGCATTGTGCAAGCGTTTGTGTGAGTGATAGCTTGTAATCTAGATGGGTTGCAAGTTTCGTCTGTTTTCTGTACAGTTCTACAGTTTGGTTTCACTACAATCTTTGTGGCGGCATTTCCTCTGGCTCCTCTGCTTGCTCTGCTCAACAACATCATCGAGATCCGATTAGACGCCTACAAGTTTGTCACGCAGTGGAGGAGACCGATGCCCGCTCGCGCTACTGACATCGGTTGGTCCTTTTCACCTCAATTAGCCTGGTGTCAGTTTATTCCAATCTAAATGCAAGAAACACAAGAGTTAACTTAATTCAGTCTGTTGTAAATATAGATTGATATAGCATGAATATTCACAATAAATAGGATACATCAATTCTTAAAGGGTTAGTTCACCCAAAAATGAAAATTCTGTCATTAATTACTCACCCTCGTGTTGTTCCAAACCCGTAAGACCTTCGTTCATCTTCGGAATACAATTTAAGATATTTTTGATGAAATCTGAGGGCTCTCTGACCCTCAAAATGTGGAATAAAGTCATTATTTTTGTTTTCTTTGTGCAAAAAAGTAAAAAGTCACACGGACAACTTTGTCGATCATCTTGGTACTTTTCTGGACCTTGAACGTGGTAGTTACCTTGCTGTCTATGGGAGGGTCAGAGAGCCTTCAGATTCCATCAAAAATATCTTAAATTGTGCTCCGAAGATGAACGAAGGTCTTACGGGTTTGGAACAACACGAGGGTGAGTAATTAATGACAGAATTTTCATTTTTGGGTGCACTAACCCTTTAATGTTCTTTAATGTAGCAGATTACTTTATAGATTCATGTGTTATCTGTTCTGACAAATTTCTATATATTTTGATTTGATAGATTTGTTTATTTATTTATTTTTTAATTAGGTATCTGGCATGGTATCCTGGAGGGAATTGGAGTCGTAGCTGTAATAACAAATGCCTTCGTAATTGCCATCACTTCGGATTACATCCCTCGCTTTGTCTATGCTTTCAAATATGGGCCCTGTGTGGACAAGGGTTACCGACATGAGAAGTAAGATTTCAAAATAGCTGCAAGCAACAATTACAGGGCCAAACGCACCAGTGGCATGTGCATTGCAAAGCTGAGCAGATTTATTTGGTTAGCACCTCTGTTGGTGATGGGTGGTGGCCAAGATGGTTCAGCTTCACCTTTTGCATTATCAGTGCATTTCTGGGAAGCTATTTTGAAAATCAGAAATTGACAGATTTTTATGGAAATTATCTGCATCAAGTCAAATTGGACTGACTGTATTTAGACATAAAATTATGAATTTGTGTGAATCTCTGTGTTGCTAATGCTGTGTATTTGCATTTTGTGTGTCTTTACACAGATGTCTAAGAGGATATTTGAACAACAGCCTGTCTGTTTTTGATATGGGTGAATTGAAAAATGGGAGTTATCATCCTCGATACTGCAGGTACGGCAACACTCATGCTACATTTTCATATTGTTATATGCTTGTTCTTCAGTTGGGTTTTGTCTTTTTCTCAAGGTAAATTTGTCTTATTCCTCTCTACAGGTATCGGGATTACAGAGCGCCTCCATGGAGTCCTGAACCCTATGATTTCACCCTGCAGTTCTGGCATGTTTTGGCTGCCAGATTAGCCTTCATCATAGTATTTGAGGTCAGTGCTATTTAACAATTTAACAATATTATCTTAGTAATGCTTTACACCACCAACATTTCATGGGAGCCAGTGTAAGCACAAAAATGGACTTGAGGTATGGTCTCTTAATGGGTTTGTCCACAGGTTCTGTGTAGGACCTATCTGAATAAGTCCATACTGGAGCTAATTCAGACAAGACCGACAAGGAACTCATGTAAAACCCCATTTAGAGTCCATAACGGGGATAATTCAGATAGGGCCATCATGGAATTCAAGTGGAGCTTATTCAGATAAGGATGATAAGGAACCTATGGACAAACCCATGTTGAGCCCATACCTCAAGTTCATATTGTGCCTACATTGGCCTCACCTTAAATTGTTGGCTTGGAGAAGCTACTTTGAAATTTTAGCTTGCAAAGCTACAAGCTATGTGTGGTTTTAAGTAGTTAAAGTAAACCTGATCTTTGATTAAGCTTACAAGGTTCTAGTGGAGGGTCTCCAAACTCAGTCCTGGAGGGCCTGTGTCCTGCAGAGTTTAGCTCCAACTTGGCTCAACACACCTGCATGGAAGTTTCTAGCATGCCTAGTAAGACCGTGATTAGCTCGTTCAGGTGTGTTTAATTAGAGTTGGAGCTAAACTCTGCAGGACACCGGCCCTCCAGGACCGAGTTTGGAGACCCCTGTTCTAGTGTAATGGAGGCCAGCTAGTACAGACTATGTGGGTAAACCTCACTTCCCTGGCCTCAGGAAGCACAATAGTGACTGGCATTAGAGGCTGCAGCTTTTAGAGTCCTTGTTAACGTGCCTGACTTCCATCGCTGTTCAGACTCCGCTTGGAGTACAGTGGTGCCATGACCCGGATGGGAGTGAGGTTAGGAGGGTGAGTGTAAACAGAGTCCAACTGGTATGTGATAACTACAGTATGCAGTTAAACCTCACTCTCCTGGCCTCAGGAGATGCATTAGCCACTGATGCAAGAAACTGTGGTTTTAGCGTCCTTGTTAACATGCCTGACTCCCATGCCAGCTATTGTCTATTCAAGCCATGCTTGGAGTGGGCAGAGAGGAACTGGTAACATTAGCGCAATGTATCAAATCTTGGGAGCCAGACTTTTGACTTTTGGCAAATAGACCTATTCTGGCAAAGAACCATGAGAATATGTTAATTTTGGAAAAAATCAGTAGAATGTCCAAGTAAGCAGTATTCTTAAAACAGTATGAAAAAATACCTAAATCGCCTATTACTACTGAAATTCTAAAGTGCTCATTGTCATGGGACTTTGATGGCACTGGTCTTCCTTCACACAAGGCTAATTTAGCTACTTCTCAGTATTGCAATGCAACCTAAGATTATTTCATGTTTGTGATTTTTCCATTGTCTGTTATATTCTCCATAGCACCTGGTGTTTGGCATTAAGACCTTCATAGCCCATATGATTCCAGACATGCCAAAAGACCTGTGTGATCGCATGCGCAGGGAGAAATACCTGATGCAGGAGATGATGTATGAGACGGAACTGGAGCACCTGCAGAAAGAGCGGAAAAAGAATGGCAAACGTTATCACCATGAGTGGCCTTAGCCATGCCTGTCCATAAATACACAAAAAATGCCCACTGGAGAACCACATACACTACCCACAAAAGCACATAAAGACTTGAGAGTGGCGAACAAGCGTCCTTGCAACATGCAAACCTGCAGCACATATGTGAATACGGACATTCATGTACAACCGTTCTGCTACCTTGGACAGCTAGCTTTATTGACTCCATGCATGGGCTGCCCACTTTTCATTGCTGTGACAAACCAGGGAGCGGATTCAGCGTTTGGGGTCAAAACCTGATCTCCAGCTGGCCCTTTAGAGCCAGGAGTTGGCAGCTGTACTCTGCACCAAAGAGGTTCTTCTCAATCACATGATCCCTACCGGAGACATCCGATTATCCTATATTTTCATCCTGCTGAGTAGTTCTAAATCTTTAGTGATTGGCTACTTAAACTTTTGGCTCATTAGCTAAAAGTAGCTATGAAAGCAGTCTGGGAAAATCATGGATTGGGATAAGGAAGCTTGAGAACCACTATACTAAAGAAAGTCATGACTGGGCGTTTTGTCGATAGAAATGTGTCTTGAGGGTATGGAATGAATGGGATTAGTTTGAAATCAAGCAGAAATTAAATAAATTGGATTTCCGAAAGCACAACTGGATCCACCTGCCTTCTTAATAGTCAACAAACGTGTGTGCCAGAGTACGCTGCAGAGCATGAAGGAGTTTCTCTTCCGCAAACCACCGCTTTGTCCATGTGAAGCATCATCAACACTGAGATCAATGGATTACAGTGTTTTCTGACACACCGTAAACTCCAGTGTGTAGGTGGGAAATATCATTCATTGAACATGCATCCTTCCCAGCATGGCCTGCAGTGGCGCTGCTCTTTCATCTGTGTTCTGTAGTAGTTCTGAATGGAGCACTTGTGCGGTTGGACTGTTTACTATGCAGATGAAGGGCTTTTGGAGTTCCTGTTTTCTGCTTGCCTACTTGTCTGCGTCTCTGTGCGTGGCAGCTATCATCCCGCTGTGAAGCAGTTCTCTACCTGGTGACCAGGCAACGTGAAGACGTTTACTTACGAACATATTTACCGATACGCCCTCTCTCTTTGCTCTCACATTGTGATTCTTGTTACAAAAGTGGTTACCAAATAAAAATCAGTTTGTTTATGCAAATGAACAGTTTTTATGTACTGCATCGCCTTGAAAAGATATGCAGATCTGTCTTTCAGTACAATAAGTCATTTTGTCTAGGCAAAATAAATAAAACAAATAGCCAATATTGGCAAAACGGTGATATAAGTAACATGCATGATTTTTTTTAATTGCATGTTGTTTCTTTGTTTTTCATTATTTTATAAGATTATGTCCTTTGTTCATATGCCTGGTTTTGTAGCGTGTGAGCTGAATTGATGTGTGAGTGTGGCTGCATTTGTTGCTCAGCTTGTCATGAGTTTTGTGTTGCCATCGGCCTATGCGCAAGACAGTGGCTATCTTTCGAACAACATACTAGCATCTCTGCAATATATAGTATGTATGCTGTGAATTTTCTGTATGTGTAAAACACCCGAATGAATTACTACGTTTGCAAAAGTATTAAGCATACAACCTGAGTGAGCTGTGTGGAATGCTGTATCCCACATTGCAATGCTTTTGACTTAACCTACAGTACAATAGAGTGATGCAGTGATGAAATGCTTTTGTTCAGAATAATAGAACTGGAAGTGCTAAAATACTTCTTTCCAGGCTTTGGCCTACAGAAATATGCCATCCCTGTAGCACTCTATTTCCAGTGTGATTAATGTACTAGAAAAATTAAAAACCCTTCTTGATTCATTATTTGATTGGAACACCAAAAATTGATTATGAAAATGTGGATTTACCGTTTTTATTTTCATTCACTCCCGAATCAATAAGGTATGTAGCAACAATGTAGCATACTACTGTTTGAAGCATTTATTGTTGCATAATGGATGCTGTTTGACATACTAAAATAGTATGCAGTATACATACCGTAAACTGCAGTATGAAGTAAGCAGTAAGCTAGTGTTCCACTCCAAACATGGTCAACTACTGTAAAATATAAACATCACAGCATATGAATCTATCCACCATTATCCATACAGTTCAAGCTTAAACAGATGTGATTATAGAATTACCATTGGGACAGTGGACATGGAAGACAAATTCTGTTATTTTACATTACTCTTTTTTTTTGTATAAATGTAAAATGTTGTATTTTCTTTTTTGGGGGGCGTGTATGTGTGCATGTTCAAATATGTGTGTTCATAACCGTGTGTTTGCATGTGTGTGTGTGTCTGTGTGTGTGTGTGTGTGAGAGAGAGAGAGAGAGAGAGCAAGAGTTTTATAAAGCTGATGAAGTGCTCCCAGCATGCATCTCATTCTTACACAGTTTTTCAAAAGGCAATGACTATGTTCGAAATAGCATACTACCCAACTACTAATACTATGTTTTTTTCAGTATGTATTGTGTATAGTGTGCAAAGAATGTGAATTTTGTATGCATGGAATATTCAGGCTTACTACATGTGCTATTATCTGCATTATAAAGCAGTGCTTGAGATACTGTCCCACAATACAATGTGTTCAACTTGACCTTACAGTTCAGTGTGACATATGCACTAAGAGTAATATCAACCTTGATTTTCTCAACTCATTCTCTGATCAGACTGAGAAAAAGTGCAATATAAGCGTTTATTTCAGAGAGATAACGTCTCTAGGTTACGTATGTAACCATGGTTCCCCGAGGGAACGAGACGCTGCAGGGAGTATGGCAAAGAGACGCAGCGTCTCGTTCCCTCGGGGAACCCGCAGTGATGACAATCAGCTGCTCGAAGCTGACCGTGCATGCTCTGCTCCTAAACAAACGACACACACATCGTGTGTATCTCCTGCCGCCAGATATCGTGGGCAGGGAGAAACACAGCGTTTGTAATGCCGTTCGCTCGCCATAGACTTTCTCATTGTTTTATATATATGAGTGCTTGTGCGGACAGACAACAGTAAATAGACAGACACATACACAGAGCGCTACTGAAGAGCAGAAGCTGGTTTGCGCCCGGCCGGATGTGCTTTTATGCTTTCTGGTGCTTACGTCACCCTGCTCGTGACGTCTCGCTGCTCCATTGGACGGATTTGACACGTGCTTCAGAATGCGGTCACGCAAGGGCGTTCCCAAAGCGTCTCGACGCAGCTCGAGTTCCTGAAGGGGAACTAGATACCTCTCAGTTTAATTGAGTTAAATATGCAATGTAATGTGTCATTGCATAAAGTGTTCTCTTTAACATACTTAAAAAATAGTGCACACATTACAGTACGTACTGTGCGGTATGCAAGAAGTATTCAAGAAATGCATTAGTATTCCATTTCGAACACAGTCAATGCATCTGTCCTCTACAGGCCCTTTGAGTGTTTGCAGATGAGATATTTGTATCATATTTTCTTAGCTTGAATCAAGTATTGCTTTTGTAAGTACATATTTTTGCACTTTCCATTTGCATGGGTAATACCCCATATGGGTACAGATACTGTATACACTCAAAAAACTCTTTAGATTGTGTTCTCGCTTCATAGATACTACACTGAAAAAAAGTTGACTTTAAGTTTAATTTCATGAAAGCACTTTAGGAGTGTAATTTTTTCACCTGTTACCTATATTTAGGATTAACATTCTAAATAAAAAAATGTTAAAAAATATTACGGTGTAGTTTATTAGAACAGTGGTTCTCAACTGGTCAGTCGCAACTCAAAATTGGTCTCCGGTCTGTTCTGATAAGTCTAATGACAGGAGGGAAAAACATCATAAACGCAAATAATAAAATGCACCAGTTTTGGTACAGTGTTGGGTCGCCATTTTGGTCCTGAATAAAAACCAGTCGAGAATCACTGTATTAGAGACTAAAGTGTGCTTTGATGATTTGTGTGTTATAGATGTTAAGCAGGACCAGAATTTCATCAATAGAATGGAAATTTGAGGCTGATCTGAAACAGGAAGTAGTCTCTACTATGACTCACCATTCTCTTGGTGTACTGTAACCTATGCATGACCTCATTGAGGAGCCCAGTCCATCTAGGGCTCTTGACAAACCTTTGTGTATTTGTGCACTTTTTACTGTGAAGTGTGCATGGCCTTTATCTGCTTAAACCGGAGAAGACTGACCTGAGATCAGTACATGTTGTAGTGGTTCTTCATCATGAATGATCAGTTGTTAATGGCCTTGTGGTGATCTCATTAACATTAATTTACAGGCTATTGGACAACAAATGTTATTCAGGTTTTATCAAATACACTTGGTTGTGTGTACAATGTCTTCATTGAAAATGCCTGTCATAAGTACATGAAACAATAAAGATGTTTATAATGATCAACAGCATGTATTATACCACTATAGTCAGTGCTTAACATCTCTTACACAGACTCACTGCATTTTATTCGAATAATGATTCCTGCAACATCAGTTATTAATTATACATATGTAATTGCTAGTATTATTAAAGTTGGGTGATTAAAGTTGGAGTTTTTTGATGTTATTTTGCTGTCACTGCTTAGGTTTGAATTTAAAGTGTCCCTATTATGGGTAATAAAAGGTTCATATTTTGGTTTTGGGAGTCCCCAACAACAGGTTGACATGCATGCAAGGTCAAAAAACACTTTAATTGTCTTATAATATGCATTTATTTTTACCTTATTTGCTCAACGACTCCCAAACGATTTGTTCAACGATTCATTTTTCCAAACCCCTCCTTTGCATGACGCTAATCTGTGATGATTGGTCTCATTTTCATTTCATAATGCCTGATAAAGCAGCTTTTGTGCTTTATCAGCACAGTGCTGCTTTGTGTACAGCGTTACTGGGGAAACCGCTATTTTTACCGCCCCAAAAGCTGCACCTAGTGGCAAAGAATGAATTAGCATTTTCATTCAGACAGACGCGAAAAGACCAACAAGTGGGCAGGCAATATGCTAATGTTTCATGTTGACGTCAACATGAAACGGCTTGGGATTCATTTTAAAAATGACTTCTTTCAATGATTCAGAGTCGACTTTCTTTTGAGAGACAATAACTTTATACACGGTGCACTTTCAGATTTAAAACTTTGCAGGATGCTTTCATTCACTTAGAGGTATATTACACACTGCATGAAAGGTAATTTTCAAAAATCCATAATAGGGGCACTTTAAAATTCCACTTCAGAGTTCTGTGTTTTTGCAGTTTACATAATGTATATGCATGGTATGCAAATAACAATGATACTAGTGGGTGGGTGTGGAGCCAATGGGCCTCATTATGAATCGTAAACAGAATGAATTTTTGTACAAATAGTTCATAAAGCTATTCTGACCTACACGTTCAGATTCATTAAAGTGTTTATGTCAAATTTTCAACATGTTAGTTGGTACAAACAAAATTTGTTTGGCATATGGCTTAATTACTCCCTTTTGGATTTATGCAATAAACTAAAACCAAAGCTGAGAATAGAGTCCTGAAGATCCCACAGCACTCTTGTAAGCGTAATTCATGGATCCTGTACTTTGACACAATATCCTGATGGTTCTAGAACAGGGGTCCCCAAACTCGGTCCTGGAGGGCTGGTGTCCTGCAGAGTTTAGCTCTAACCCTAATTAAACACACCTGAACCAGCTAATCAAGGTCTTACTAGGCATGCTAGAAACTGTCTTGGCAGGTTGGAGCTAAACTCTGCAGGACTCTGGCCCTCCAGGATCAAGTTTGGAGACCCATGTTCTTGAACAGTGGTTCCCAACCCTGGTCCTGGAGGCACTCCAGCACTGCACGTTTTGCATGTCTCCTTAATCAAACACACCTGATTCAGGTCATCAGCTCATTAGTAGAGACTTCAAGACCTTAAATTGGTGTGGCAGAGAAAAGAGACATGCAAAATGTGCAGTGTTGGGGGGCCTCCAGGACCAGGGTTGGGAACCACTGTTCTAGAACAACATTGCCATCTTCAATTTAGATTTTAGAGTCAGAGATGGGGTTGGGTCTGGAGCAGGAGTGTCCAGTCCTGCTTCTGGAGGGCCTGCAGAGTTTAGCTCCAACCTGCCAAAACACTCCTGCCTGGAAGTTTTGATTCATCCTGAAAGCCTTGATTAGTTGGGCCAGGTGTACTTGATTAGAATTTGAGCTAAACTCTGCAGGATAGTGGTCCTCCAGGAGCTGGACTGGACACCAGTGGTCTTAAGAAACATGGTCATCATTTCTCTCTGATATTACACTCTAAAAAATGCTGGGTTGTCTCCACCCAACTTTGGGTCAAATATGGACTAACCCAACGTTTGGGTTAAAACTTTAATTAAAAAATTTAACCCAACAGCTGGGTTTGTCCATATTTGACCCAACATTGGGTTGAAACAACCCAGCATTTTTTAGAGTATGGTTAGATCATGGCCTCTGGCAGTAGGTGTGGTAGGGTTAGGAGATGAGAATTGTCAGGAGCAAGGGTTGGGAATTAAAGTTTGGAAAAACGTTTAAAGCTGAAGATGGTTCAAATCCAGTGGGATTTTAGAGATAGTTCACCCAAAATGTACAATTCTGTCATTAATTACTCACCCTCATGTCATTCCAAACCTGTAAGAACGTTCATCTTCGGAACACAAATTAAGATATTTTTTGATGAAATCCAGGAGCTTTCTCGTCTTCTATATACTGCAACTACCATGTTCAAGGCCCGGAAAGGTAGTAAGGACATCATTAAAATAATCCATGTGACATCAGTGGTTCAACCTTAATTTTATGAAGCCATGAGAATACTTTTTGTGCGCAACGGAAACAAAAATAACAATTTTATTAAACACTTTCTGAATAAATTATGGACAGAATTATTTAATGACAGCATTTACATTTTGGGGTGAACTAACCCCTTAAGAGTCAATATTAGACCTAGACATTGGAGTTAAGTGTTAAACTGAATCTTACAGGTTAGGGTTGGGTTAGATTCAAGATGGGGTGTCAGGGGCAGGGTTAAGAGCTACTGTCCTGCAGACTTCAGTTCCAACCCTGATCCAACACACCTGCCTGTAATTATCAAGTGACCCTGAACACCTTGATTAGCTGGTTCAGGTGTGTTTAATTGGGGCTGGAGCTGGAATCTGCAGGACAGTAGGTGCGTTTCCATTACAGATTTGCGCAAAACTTTGGTGATATTTTCTGAATGTCGATAAAAAAGTATTGCGAAATGACGGCGTTTCCATTAACCAATGTTATGCGGCTAAAACGTAACCTTTTGCCTCTTGCGATAAGTCATGGCAGCGGATTTTGGTGGGATTTTGGCTATATTTATTCAAAGCCAGGCCAAACTCTGCAGGAAAGTGGCCCTCCAGGAGCAGGATTGGACCCCTGGGTTAAGCCCGAGACACACTGCACGATTTTCGGCTGTCCCAGACGAAAGACTGGCATCGTGAAACAATCATGGTGATTTCTAAATTCACCACGATTGTTTCACGATTCCAATCTTTCGTCTGGGACAGACGAAAATCATGCAGTGTGTCTCGGGCTTTAGGACTAGGCTTCAGAGCTAACCAAAGCTGTTGATCCAGGAGCACAGTCTTACTGGCAAAATCACAGTCATCTTGAATAACGTTCAATACTCCTCTGATGACACCATATGATTTTATTGTTTACAGTTCTAATATAAAGGCTATTAATGTGACTCCTTATTTATCTGTTTACATGTAAAGCAAAAAAAAAACAGTATGCTTTTTTATTTATTTTTACAAAATATTTTCTGTGTAAATTAATATGCTTTACTCATTGCTTTCATGTAAAATGTATTATAAAATACTAATGAAGAAATTATTCAAAAACCATTTCAGTAATTACCTATAAGATTTAAAATGTCAAATTAGGAGTCTTTATTAAACATTAAATATTGTAAAATTATCTAAAATTAAACGTCCCAAACATTCCGTTGTTCAGTCCAACAATTCGTTATTCATGACAACTCTGGTATGAAAGTTTAGATCAACCTGTATGTTAGTGACAGGAAACAGGATTCCCAGAGAAAACAGACCCAGCATCGGGCCTCCGCACATGCCGTGGATACTAAGGGCCGCCTGAGGCACAAGAGGAGAAAAAGGCTCAGTGACAGGAAATTAAGCAGGAACAGATCATCCCGGCCCATATGAGAATCACATGATACCTGCACAATTCCTCCCATATATGATGCAGCCACAGCCATAGTAGTGCAGGCCACACCGAACACCACACCTGAACATCAGCACACAGTCAGAAGTGTTAGTCATATTTAGTAGTTCTCTCCAAGTCAAGCATCACTATTGCTATCCTTTATATTTTTTACAAACCTGTAGCCCTAAGTTTGAAAATTAGGGACATCACACACCGTTTGTGTAATGGATATAAATGACATCCGAAATTAGTTGATTAAAGGAGCAGTTAGTCAATTTTCAAAAAATTCAAGCAATGTCTAAAGACCAGGATAAGTGGTATAACTGATGGCGAGTTTTTTGTATTTGAATTATATTAGCTCTTGATTTGGAGCTATATTTGATTTATCAACCTCCCATTGTGATTTATTATTTATTTATTTTAAATGTATTTAATTGAATGTGCACTTGTAGTTCAAATTTTGTGCAATTTAAAAAAAAAAAGTATTTGCAGATAATAGAAGATTAATGAAATAAAAGTCCACTTAAGTGTACATAAAGTACATTTTCATGACTGTATTTCTATACTATAAACACTTTGACAACCATACTAAAACACATATGTGACCCTGGACCACAAAACCAGTCATAAGGGTCAATTTTTCGAAATTGAGATTCATACATTATCTGAAAGCTGAATAAATGAGCTCTCCATTGATGTATGGTTTGTTAGGATCGGACAATATTTGGCTGAGATACAACTATTTGAAAATCTGGAATCTGAGGGTGCAAAAAAATCTAAATACTGAGAAAATCATCTTTAAAGTTGTTCAAATGAAGTTCTTACTGCATATTACTAATCAAAAATTAAGTTTTGATATATTTACAGTAGGAAATTTACAAAGTGGAAAATTATCTTTATTTAATATCCTAATGATTTTTGGCATAAAAGAAAAATCTATAATTTTGACCCATACTATGTATTTTTGGCTATTGCTACAAATATCCCCCAGCGGCTTAAGACTGCTTTTGTGCTCCAGGGTCACATATAAAGCAATTGATTATAAAGTAATTTTAACTAGCCTTATATCTGAATATATTTAAAACATGCTAAATTTGTAATGAACTTCATCATTACCATTACAAATGTGCAATTACTAATCATTTTAAATTCATGACATTCGGCAATACATTTGAACTATTTTTCAAAGACGATAGAATTATGAAACTACATATAAAGATGTACTGAAGTCCTACTTATGGAAGTAAAAAAAAATTAACTCTTAAATTCAACTAATTGCAATTCAAATATATTTAAACAATAATATAGTTGCATTTAATTACTGTTAGCATCCGATTAAAGTCCGAAAATAGTACATTTAGTGTGCACTGAAGTATATTATGTTATTATTTTCATAATAAGCACTCTTTTGAAAGTATGCTAAAGTCTGGCCTCCAAGATCAATCAAATCTGTAAATGTCATCCATTTAAAGGGTTACTCCAGACAAAAATGAAAATGTTGTCATTAATCACTTACCCCCATGTTGTTCCAAACCCGTAAAAGCTTTGTTCGTCTTCAGAACACAAATTAAGATATTTTGGATGAAAACCGGGAGGCTTGTGACTGTCCCATTGACTGCCAAGTAAATAACACTGTCAAGGTCCAGAAAAGTATGAAAGACATCATCAAAATAGTCCATCTGCCGTCAGTGGTTCAATCTGAGTTTTATGAAGCGACGAGAATACTTTTTGTACGCAACAAAAATAAAAATAACGATTTCTTCAAGAAATTATTCAACAATTTGTCTCCTCCACCGTAGCGCCATTTTGGATAGTATCCATTGAATGTAAACTGCGTATGCTGTTCTACTTGTCTGTGTCAGCAGTACCACCCTGAGTTTTATGAAGCGACGAGAATACTTTTTGTACGCAACAAAAATAAAAATAACGATTTCTTCAAGAAATTATTCAACAATTTGTCTCCTCCACCGTAGCGCCATTTTGGAGAGTATCCATTGAACGTAAACTGCGTATGCTGTTCTACTTGTCTGTGTCAGCAGTACCACACTGATACGTTTTCTACGTTTATTTACGCTTTGATTTGAACTAAAACAGCGCATCCGTGTGGTGCGGCTGACACAGAAGAGTGTACACAGTTCGTGTTCAGTGGATACTCTCCAAAATGGCGCTATGGTGACGCGGAGGAGACAAATTGTTGAATAAAGTCGTTATTTGTGTTTTTGTTGCGTACAAAAAGTATTCTCGTCACTTCATAAAACTCAGATTGAACCACTGATGGCAGATGGACTATTTTGACGATGTCTTTCATACTTTTTTGGACCCTGACATTGTAATTTACTTGGCAGTCAATGGGACAGTCACAAGCCTCCTGATTTTCATCCAAAATATCTTAATTTGTGTTCCGAAGACGAACAAAGCTTTTATGGGTTTGGAACGACATGGGGGTAAGTGATTAATGACAACATTTTAATTTTGGGCTGGAGTAACCTTTTAAGGTGAACTTGTCTTATCATTCTTTGCTGGGCAAAGTGCTAAGTGTTTGACTTCTACAGTTTCTAGACCAACTTTATACAGTTTGGTTTTGGTTTGGTTCCCTCCGCCTTTTGTTTGGCCTACTTCTGCCTGTTAAAAGCATCAGACCCTTCCTAGAAAAATTAGGAGACCCGATGATCTGATGCGCTTTCATTTCTGCCCATATAGACTGGCAAAATGAACAGACTTTTTAATCTCGCTGTGACTCATAATAATGTAATGATCCGCCAAGACAAATCTCTTTTGGTGATTAAATCTGCTCTCATGCCATATGACAGAATCAATATTCGGATTATGAGCGTATCCTCTTTTAATGCCTTGAACACACTGGGTGTATTTACACAGAGCTTTGCTGATCCAGTTGGCCGCTCTGTTGGACAGATCTCTAAAACACTGGCTCACAAAGTCCTCATACGTCACCGTGGCCAAAGCATTGATACTGGCAGCTACTGTGCTGAAAAACAGAAACAGAACATGATCTCTTCTTTTATAGCTCAGATGTTTTGCTCAGATAAACATACGTGAAACCCCATTTAAAGGAAGGTCGTCCAAAAATGAAAGTTCTGTCATTATTTACTGTCTAACTATCCTGGAAATTTCTTTGAATTCCAGAAATGAATAATACAAACTTTGACTGTCTTCTGAAATCTGTTTAACCCTCATGTTGTGTTCCAGTTCTTTTCCCTAAAAATGCTAGTTAAAGTTATCAAGTTGGACTAAATCGTAGTGATTTTGCTCACACAGGGTATAACAACTTCCTAAAAATTTGGGGGGATTTTTCCACCTCTCACGTTGTTGCACTTGTGGTGTTCCCAGTCAAAAATGACTGGGCTACAAAACATTTCTTGTGAGTTTCTCATTATGCTATACCATTACAACATATTGGATTCAATCTTTTTGCCAACTTGTTTTCATCATCAATTAGATCAGGGGTGTCAAACTCATTTAAGGTTGAGGGCCGGATCGGAGAAAATGTCCCCTTGTGCGGGCCGAATTACCTTTTGTTTGCTCACAATTACATTCATATTAACCATACAAACTCTAGGACAACTTTTTTTAAAGATGATGCATGGTTATTTTAGGGATGTGCAATATTGACACAAAATGTATTTTCTTTTCTTTTTTTTTGATAGTGATAATTACCATATTTTGCAGAGTGTGTTTTTGAGATAGCACCTTGGTTGGTTTAAGCCTGTCATGGATAAATAAATATGACACTAAAGCCGCCAGTAGGTGGCAGCAAGTCTCCGTCTTAATGAGTGATCCATTGACTCATTCATTCAAAATGGCTGATTCATTTAGAAACTAAGCTAGTGATTGTCTTTATGAATGGGCCACTGAATCATTGACTCAAATAATTTGTTCAAAAACAGATTAATTCAGGAACAAAATACACAGTGCTGCCTCGGAGACACACGATTGGTCTTACTTCGGCTTTGTTAAAAACTTTTTCTTGCCAAAACAGAGATAAACAGACAGCATTGTGACTAATATAACACACTTAATACCAGCATCTTGTTTGTTGAGCTGTTATATAAAATCTATTCATTTGCGATCGCGCTGACATTCGGGAAAGCAACACTCTTGATATAGTTAGACATTACTTAACTATCACGACATAAATATTAAAAACTAAATTTCTTACTGGGCATTTTTTTTTGCCCCCATATATTGAATTATATTGTAAACTGATAGCCTTCATCCGGCACTGAAAAACTCTCACGATGTGTTTGTTTGTTATGCTATATTATCACCAAATCTTGGAATCGTTCAATTTTTTCAGTTCACTTGTTTTCAGGTTTTGTATTTCTTTTTCCAAGTGATTGATCGCAGGCCTCATTGAGTTGAGCTAATGCACCTCCGTTTTTGAGCGACCAATTCGTTCCAAAAAGAAACATAAAACTTGTTCTAATTCAGGGGTGTCAAACATACGGGCCGCGGCCCGAACTAGGCCCACAGAGGTGTCCCACGCAGGATGATTTAAACAATATTATAAAATAATAAATAAAACATAATTTTGAAAATTAAATAAAGTGTATTCGCTACAATATTTTACTTTGAATTTAAATAGCTCATTTATTTACGTTGATATTACGCCTCGGGATTCGGGACACCTAACATGCGCGTTTTAAAGCGGCGCCAGAATCTCGAGCAGCACGAGGATAATATGAGGATGGCTGCGTTGTAACTGATGCTTGTGGGGCAATTTTCTGGTGATTTTAAACATGTCCAAAAGAAGAAATATGTCCTGGAAGGGCGGACAGGCTATTTAAGGAGAAATGGAAAGAAAGTAATCTCAATGCCGACAGGTATGTTTAATCACAACTCGTGGCTGTGGTAAATGTGTGCAATATTAAACGACACTGTGACGCACTGGACAGCTTCGCATGGAGAAAGTAAATGAGCGAGGAGTGTGCGATATTTATTGTGTACTAATATCCTAACTGTTGTTTTAATGATGTGCGAGCTGACATTTTGTAACTTTGCAAAAAAATCATAGATTTACGAGCAGTTTTTAAAAGGCTGGTAATTTTTGACGAGGAACACCAAATTAGGTTAATTAAAATAACACAAGTCCCAATTACCTGTGGTATACTGTATATATAAATCTAAATTCTAAAATAATCTTCATAATTAAACATTGTATTCAGGGTCTACGTAAATGTAAGTAAATTCATTTTAAATTTAAATTAAACTCCGTTACAACATTTAGTTGACGTATAAATTGAAAATGAACTTTACCTCAGTGTTCCACTGAATGCACATGCGACAAATAAGCCTGGCAGTCCTGGAAACGCACCGAGAATTTCCATCACAAAATATGGCATGAGCTGAAATAAAAATGGATACACTAATGTTAGGCGTGTGAGCAACAGTAATAGCAATGCTTACCTAATAGCAAAGCACCACTAATAATACTGTTAAAAAATTACTCTGAACCGCTGACAGAGACATAAGGATGTTTCGATGTTAGATTCCAATTACAATATCATAGAGATTATTTCAAATAGATGTATGGAGATCATCACCTGGTCAGGAGCAGAGACCGATCCAGTCGACCAGGGGTCACAACGCGAGTAGAAAGTGTACATGATCAGACCAGATATCACAGCACAGAACAGAATGATCCACAGACCCAGCAGATTCAGATACAGAGCCCTGAGAAACAAGAAAGAAACTTTGTGAAGCAACATGTTTTTTTTGTGTGTTTTTTTCAAACATTCTGAAACCAGTATCCTGAAACCTGTTGACTGCCATTTTATTGGAGCTTAAAATAAAACTGGTAAAAATTTACTTACAGCCTTTATGTATAATGCATTATAAATGTAGTTTTAATTCATTAATTATGCCTTGTAATGCACCTTATAATGCACTGGACGATCTCATGAATAAGTATAGCTACAGTTACATTATAACACTTATCAATTCATTGGGACACTATGCATTTTAAATTTGGTTCTATTTATTTACAACAAGATATAATGTATTACAATGCACATTATGAATAATTATAACACATTATATTCTTTAATAACCCTTTATAATTGATTTTACATAGAGGCCTTAAGTAAAGTGTTACCATAAAACTTTGAACTTTTGTACTTGGAAGGCATCATTTATATTTTAAAATATAAGTATAAGTAGAAATGCAAAAGTAAGAGTAGGCCTACAATTATTCAGATTAAACAATATGCAGGTGCACTTATGCATTTGGAAGATTTTTCAGTTCATACATTTCATTTCTTGACACATATTATGTATAATTTGCGTTACAAGAACACAAGTGCAACATTTCAAAAATACAACAAATAATTAATTGCAACTGCTCAAGTACACACTGTTAATGATGAAATGCAAAATGGGCAGATAATTGCATTTGTATGAACACATTTTTTTTTTATTAGTAATAATGTAATTAGTTTCTGGTCAACATGCATTAACAGGGATCATTAAATGTAATGAATGCTCACCAGCGTGCATGACCTTCTGTTTTGCAAGAGATGCATCTCTGGATGGTTGACTGGTTTACTCCGTAGATGCCCAACCAGGTGAAGGTGCCGCCCACAGTGAGTGTCCAGAACGTGTGTCGCCTCAGTGGATTAATGTCAAAGCTGGAAACAATGGTGCACAAAAGTACTACACTGTAAAAAATGACTGAATTTAATGGTAAAAGACTGTAAAAATGCTACAGTAAAAACCTGTTAAATGGTTAATGGTAAATTCCCTTACTATATACGGTGAAAAACTGTATTGGACATTACATGTAATTTTACAGTAGTATACCGTTTTTGGAAGTGAAAAAGACCGTATAATTTACAGTGAATAACCGTAAATTGTCATTCCAGGAATTCCCTGCATTAAATTTCAAATTTGATGGGGTTTTTTTGTTGAAATAATTATGTTTCTTCTTAGTTTTTTCTTATCAGTTGTGTATATTAGGGTTGTGTGTTACACCTAATGTTGTTAAATGAATGTTTATTGCATTATTTCAGTTTCATGTGTGTTACCATGAAGGTGTTTAGCGTTTGTGTGAATGACACTGTGCACCTTCTATATAGGTTATTATATAAAAGCTGCTTGTGATGGGCTTTGGTTCATCGTGTGACTTTCTCATCACCTCCTGCATTTGGTGGTTATAAGTGTATTACAAAGGTACAAAACAGATTTCAGTACTTCAATAGGTTGGTATATTAACATTATTTCAGTTAATGAAATTACTGTATTTAACTGTTTGTTTACTGTTAATTTAAGTTAAAACTGTAAAACCTGAAATGCTACCGTATTTTTTTACGGTAAAATTCCGGCAACCACAGCTGCCAGTTTTTTACCGTAAATTTTACGGATTTTTTTTAACTGTGTCGCAAAGTGTCAATGTTCACATTTCTTCACTGATGTTGGCAAACATTGTATAAATCAATATTTATTCTAATAAAATAGGTGTGCTTTCATTTTTGTTACGTATGGCATGAGTAGATTAAGTTTAGGTCTGCACACACATACTCAAAGACGTCCATTCTGCCTCCAGTGTGAGCTGTGCTCCAGACAGACTCAATCCCTCCCGCTCGACTCGCACCCTGGATCAGCACCGTGAGAAACCCCACCACCATCACCACCATCTGGAAGGCATCTGTCCAGACCACAGCCTTCAGCCCACCCTAAACACACACACACACTGGCACTGTTTCTCCTGTTTCTGTCTGAGCAGAACGGCCCATTCACAAAACTTTAAACATTTCGCTCTTAATTACATATACAGTAATATTTCACACAGTTTGTGTTTTCTCATGAAACGCATAATAACTTTCTAGATGGAACAATATCAAAATTACTAATTGTTTCCCAAATTTGTCTTAAAAGTAGTTGATTCATCTGACACTCCAGGAATGCCTAAATTGCGATGTTTTATGTTTTTGCTATTTTTATTTAAACAGGATATTGGAATTATTACTTTTCCCATTTTTAATTTACTGTTTATATATAATGATATATAGACAATATAATCACTTGTGAAGAGAACGTTATCCTTAATCTATTAATCCTTAATCCACATCCAAGCCACACAGTTTAATTTGAGAAAAAAAATTACGTTTTTTTCATGACGAAACAAGATGTTAATAAGAATATTGATTAAATGTAGCATTCACATATTTAAACAACATACATATTCAATAATGTGTTATTGATGCATTTTAGGATTAAATAGAAGTGTCCTAACAGAAACCATAATTACAATCAATCATAAATAATCATAAATAATCATATTTTTTTATCATAATCATAATTACACTTACAGTAAGTGTGAAATCACTAGGGGTGTCCCCGACTAAGGATTTTCATAGTCGAATTGGAATTTTTGAATCTTGCTGATAGTCGACTGATCACATGTTTGGGGGCGGGGCAAAATACATTACCAAGAGTCAAGTCAGACATTCGAAAGTCATACGTTAACACACAGGGAAAATGTGTAACGGATGCCTCGCAGATACTAAAATAATGTGTTATGTTTTGATTAAAAGACATAGTTAACATTAACATCAGTGAACATTTTTTACAGTAGAGCTCTCATTATAACGTTGACAGTAGTTATTAATGTTCTGCATTTCTGTTTTGAGCTGCGCACTGAAGATGATCCGTGAAGCATTTGATAGCAGGTTTTTAATCAATGGGATTTAACTCATCATTTATCTCATATAGAATATGCTTTGCTATTTATACAACATAACGTTAATATTAGAACTTATCTGCACAAAATGCTCCGAATGCACATGAACGTGTGCGCGGCTCTGAACGAACTGCTTTTGTGGACGCGTTCTTCACGCAACAACGTGCAGAAACACGGTAACTAAACTCTAAAAATTCAGAGTGTTTTATTATAATACTGTTCTCCTTATAATGTTTTGTATATGACAGTCCCAGTCATAAATATTAATATTCTGCATTGTTTGTCCTGCTCACGCTGAAGAGATAGGCCTAATCACTGTATAGTACTACAATAAAGTGTTCTATGTGAAATCAGACATTTGAGCACCCCTGTATAGCCAAATTGGCACGATCATAACACCTCTGCGAATATTCCACTGTGAGATTGGTATTCGAATCAGGCGCCTCCTATTGAAGCATCGGATCTTCGAATATTCGGGGTCACCCCTAGAAATCAGTTCAGATCTGAATTCAGCATCACTTACCAATGTACAGTAAAAAGTGCAGACAATGCCAGTGGCAAATATGGATCCCCAAAGATCAAATCCTGTCACTGATGACAAAATAAAATAAATACAGATCTGTGTTTATGTAATTGACATTCTGTGTGAATGACTCTTATATTTATATCTGACTTTTATCTAAGTCACAGTAACAATAAACACAGTCTAATTTAACAAACAAAATACAGTTTATACAGTTTATATTAGTTGAATCATGGGAATAAACTCAACAGAGACAGTAGGTCAGTTTTTGTTAAAAACATATGCTGCATTAATAAATGTAATTTAATCATTTCACGCTATTTGATTCCTTTATCGGCTGTGAACATTATTCTCTTGTGCGGTTCACATGACAATTGTTATTCGTGTAGAACACGTGAGTGATCTTCAGTGTGTAAAGGGCATCATAAACGGACATCTGTCTAGATAGTCGGCACACAGGCTTAGAAGCTACTGCTCCAAAAGAAGCACACTTTAGCATACTTATACAGAAATAATACCCTTTAAAAGAATATATTTTGGTGTGAACTTAATTAAATGTTTTCGGGTGCTTAATTCAATGTTAATTGCAATTAAATTAAAAATATTTTAGTATAAGAGATTAAATTGATATTGAATGCAGTGATCGGAACTTTAGAGTGCTTTTTGACCCACTTAAGTGGCACTTAAGAATCTTTATGTGTAATTTCAGAATAACTTCTAATGCCTAAAACATACTTAAAAAAATTATTTCATATGTATTGAAACTTGTGTCATACATTCAAATTACACGTGTTGCAATTTAAATTTTAACTTTGAATATATCAAATAACACGTGAGTTAAATTATAATCAAGTACATTAGTACTTCAGTAATCGCTTTAGTATGTTAGTCAACATCAAAATTAGTGTACTTCTAAAAGATTATTAGGACCCACTTTATATTGTGTCTTCAACTATTATACTCTTACATTTATTTAAATTATGTGTATTTAAACATGTATTTAAATTAATCATTTGATACAATTCACTTATTTGTGTACATATCTTTTTTTACATTGTACTTGTATTTAAAAATACTTTCCACTAATTGCATCTGTAATTAATTTCTGTAGTTACATCTATAATTACAGTTGACCCTAAACCTAACCATTGCATCAAACCCATCCCTAAATTTACCTGTGTCCCACCTCAAAAGCAGAAAAAGTGATTTGAAGATTTAAGATTTTAGACTTTTTCACAATGGATCCCTTATTCAACACCCCACTCAGGTTGATGTCAAATGGTTATTTTCCCCCCACAATATCTGTGTAATGAATGCAGACTGACCTTGATTGAGTGCTAAAGCTGGCGCATAAACTACCACACCGGTGTACAGAATCTGAAGAGGTAACATCAGAACAATCAGCATAACAGCTGATCAAAAACCAAACAATATGTGTTTGAACATTCAATGCCACTCACCGTCTGAATGATATAAATGAAAGTGGCTGCAAATCGAACAAGCTTACAAAAACGCAACTCCAAATACTGTGAGAAAAACAAATCAGAACAAATCTGTATCATGCTGGAGGGCCCCAACCTGCATAACCACAGCTGACGCGGCCTATGGGATTTATTACTAAAGTCATGACCTCCAAAAAGCCCAGCAACTTATCTTCTTACATCAATACTTCATTTCTGTCCACTGGAGTAGATATGTGTTATATTGATGATTTTGATATGGTGATATTTGTATAATACAATAATTTAGTGAAACCTGCTTTGATGACAAAGCAAATCTGAAATATACGTATCCGTACCTCGTATGTACTGGTGATGCCTGATCTGTAGAAGACAGGCAGGAAGAGCTCAGCGGTAAAAAACACCACGAACGTGTAGGCGACCCCAAAGATGACATACGAGGCCCCGTATCTGTACACATCTGATGGGGCCCCAATCACTGTGACCGCAGACATGAAGCTGGCGGTGAGAGAAAGGGCCACAGGCCCGCAGGACATCTGACGGCCCCCGACCAGAAACTCTTTAGATGAGGCTTTCTTTCTCTCTTTTATGGCGAAGAAAACCCCGATACCAGAGGAGACCACGAATAGAAAGGCGAACACCACATAGTCCCCAACCTGGAAGATCCCCACTGTGTGACTTTTGTCCTCCATGCTTGAGGCAGAATCTGATCAAACTGCTAGTGTGGCTCCAGTTTCTCTAGTTCAGACACCTCACATGTTAATCATGTTAATCATTGAGGTTTTAACAGGTTAAAAATGCTTATGAGTCAAGACATGGGACGAGGGGTCATATTAGTCATTATATCACTTATGTTTGTCCTCATGAATTTCCACTCAGGGATCTATCTATCCATCCATCTATCCATCCATCTATCTATCTATCTATCCATCCATCCATCCATCCATCCATCTATCCATCTATCCATCTATCCATCTATCTATCTATCCATCTATCTATCTATCTATCTATCCATCTATCCATC